>NW_025767160.1:600000-888955 GCF_003918875.1 Haliotis rubra
ATTGCCCCGCCCAGTGTGACAGTAAGTGGTTAAAGCACTACATTATTATTGCCCCGCCTAGTGTGACAGTAGGTGGTTAAAGCACTACATTATTATTGCCCCGCCCAGTGTGACAGTAGGTGGTTAAAGCACTACATTATTATTTGCCCCGCCCAGTGTGACAGTAGGTGGTTAAAGCACTACATTATTATTGCCCCGCCCAGTGTGACAGTAGGTGGTTAAAGCACTACATTATTATTGCCCCGCCCAGTGTGACAGTAAGTGGTTAAAGCACTACATTATTATTGCCCCGCCCAGTGTGACAGTAAGTGGTTAAAGCACTACATTATTATTGCCCCGCCCAGTGTGACAGTAGGTGGTTAAAGCACTACATTATTATTGCCCCGCCCAGTGTGACAGTAGGTGGTTAAAGCACTACATTATTATTGCCCCGCCCAGTGTGACTGAAAGTGGTTAAAGCACGACATTATTATTTCCCCGCCCAGTGTAACGTTAAGTGGTTACAGCACTACATTATTATTGCCCTGTACATTGTGACAGTAGGTGGTTAAAGCACTACATTATTAGTGCCCCGCCCAGTGTGACTGAAAGTGGTTAAAGCACGACATTATTATTGCCCCGCACATTGTGACAGTAGGTGGTTAAAGCACTACATTATTATTGCCCCGCCCAGTGTGACAGTAGGTGGTTAAAGCACGACATTATTATTGCCCCGCCCAGTGTGACAGTAGGTGGTTAAAGCACTACATTATTATTTCCCCGCCCAGTGTCACAGTAGGTGGTTAAAGCACTATGTACAGTGTTATTGTCCCGCCCAGTGTGTCGACAACATTTTCACTCCTGGGAGAGTACAGACTACGGTGACGTCACGATGATAGATCTACATTCATGCCCCAGCTGTCTGTGAGACTGTCGTTTATAGCAGGAGTAATGCTGGCGCGTAAAGCGACGTGCTCAGCTGCAGTGTCAGGGAGGTATATGACGACCTGTTGCACTAGTTCTGTGCTGCCTGTGGTAATGAATGTACGTAATGCACCTAATTAATGACATTTCTGTTTCTCTGTGGGGAGATTGGTCTCATTTCCTGATCGTGGGAACCTCACGACCCAGCGCCATGATATCAGCAAACCACATGCTTGTTGCTGAACTGATGCGGTTCAAGGGCATTTTTGAAAGGATAGGGACAGGTCAAATGGACTTTTTAAGTAGTCAGTCTGTCACATGGAATACGTCAACTTTAAGAACAACCATTCTTTACGATAACGCACTCTCTTGCATTAACCAAGATCGTCATCAAGTGTTCAAGCGAGGTTATTCAACACCGATTATATGTATTAGCGAACATGTGACCTGGCGGTTATATGGCCCTATGTGGTGTAGACACCAAACTATCTAAGAGTCTATAAAACGTCGTCGATTATCTAGTGTTTCATATCGTCTTTCCATGACAGACTGGAGGCAGTATCATGAGAACAGACTGGATAAAGGAGAATGGCGGAACGCACACATGCACGCCTCACGTTCATTCTGTAAATATGGACTTCACAGTACTTCTTTGAGCGGCATTGTTAGAAGTCAGATAGAACAGGTATATATGGATGACAACTTCTTTTATTGTAAAGGTTCTTGTATCGATTTTAAGTGAGAATGGTACAGGGAGAGAACAGGTGATATATATATACAACAAGACTCATTAACAATCAAGGCGGAATAACAATGTGATGATAACAAATAAAGGGATAACAGAGGATTATAGGATAAACATAGAGGCCAGTGGAAGCCAATGATACACAGAGCATAGAATGTATACACAATTAACAATGTGATGATAGTGAATAAAGGGTAGCAGAGGGTAACGGGGATACACATGGAAGCCAGTAGAAGCCAGTAATGTTTATACAAGAGACAAGGGGTGATTGATGAGCTCATTGTATGCAGTGGGGATAAAGTAGCCTTGATCTCTATTAATCAGTGGTCGGTATCGTTTGATGTTAATTCCTTCAGTTATCTTGCGTTTGGTAAAGTCTGATTGGTTTGTAGCGAGGATGGTGAAGTCAGTCCAGTTGATTTGGTGATTGGGATGAGTTGCTATGTGGTCTGATATGGCTGATTTCTGGTCTGATTTGATGGTTGAGGTCTGATGTTCCTTGATTCTGGTGTTGACGGGCCTGGATGTTTCTCCTATGTATGAGTGTCCACAATTGCAGTCAATTTTGTAGATTACGCCTTTGGGGTTGGGTTTCTTGGTTTGTGGGTATTTTCTGCCATTGGCCTGCAGGAGGTTGTTGATGGTGGCGGCAGTTGAAAAGGTGGTGTCTATGCCTGCTTGTTGCTTAAGGAGCCTGCTGATCTGGTGGGAAGGTTTGCCGATGTATGGGATGGAGATCTTTATAGGGGCAGATTCAGGTAGAGGAATTTTAGTAGTAGATGGTGATAATGTAGCTGCAATTGTCCTGTTCACTAACTGGGGTGGGTAGTGGTTAAGGCTGACAAATACTTCTTTCAGGTGGTTGATTTCGTCATGGAGATTCGTAGAACAGATGTTGTTAGCTCTTCTGGTAAGCGTGGAGATGATGCCTGACTTCACTCGTGGAGGGTGGTTGGACTGATAGTGGACATACTGGTTGGTGTGAGTAGGTTTCCGGTATACAGATGACTGAAGTTGGTTGGAATCGGTGCGGGATACAAGGACGTATAGGAATGGGATCTGGTTGTTGGTTTCAGTCTCCGTGGTAAATTTAACTCTTGGATGTTGCTTGTTCAGGTGGTGTAGCAGCTCAGCAGGGTCGTTGTCGGGTTTCAGAACCACAAATGTGTCGTCCACCTTCCGATACCAGCACATAGGCTTGAAAGGTGATGTGAGGAGGGCTTTCTCTTCTAGGTCTGACATATATCTCAGTGAGGATTGGTGATAGTGGCGGGCCCATAGGTAGTCCACGTATTTGGTCATATATATCGTCACCCCATGTGAAGTAAGTGGAGTCGATGCAGGCTGAGGTGAGGTTAACGATTGAGACTATTGAAAGTAGTTTGTTTCCGTTAAATTTACACCCATGTAATCAAATGATGATGTTTTATTGGGTAGACTCCAATAATAACCCTCGTCAACTCGAGGTTTAGGGGAATATAATGCAATCGAGTCGTCGGCAGTTCGTTTAAAGCATGCTGCCAATGTTAGTCTACTATCCCTGCACAACGAGTGAGTGTGTGAGTGAGTATGGTTCTATGCCGCTTTTAGCAATATTCCAGCAATATCACGACGGGGGACACCAGCCCTGTACCGAGTTTGCGTGAACGAAATGTTGATGTTTTCACATGTCTTTTCCAGTATTAGGAGATCGGGTGAGGAGGTTTCCATACATATACTCATGGGAACGAATAAGGGAACACATGAAAGTACAAGTGTCCCTTTATTTATTTCCAGACTTTCACCCACAGTGCAATACATACCTTGTGAAGTAACCTGGAAAAGACTAAAGGAACACTTGTACTTTCATGTGTTCCCTTATTCGTTTCCATGAGTATATCTCAGTAGGTTCAGTCTGGCTTCGTGCACCACAGGTACCCATGTTGAAGACAGTTGTCAACAGCAGTATCCAGACTATGTATGTCCCCGTTATACACACGAATGATTAAACTCGAGGCTATCTAGAAATACCAATCTAAACCACAAATGAGTGGGTTGGGTTTAACGGTAATAGGTTGTTTTTTGCAGTGTTTTAATGGGGTGAAAATCGAAAGTATTGCAGGTGTTGCATGTTTATCACGAGAGGAACCCCGGTCAGATAAACCGGTGATGTCGGGAAGACCAGTCCGGACAGTACACCCTGATCATGAATGGGCCAGGCCTGTGTTGCCTCACTAACACTTCCTGCAGCGTCTGATACAAAGACGGGATCAAGTCACCGATCTGCGCATTCACAAAACTTGCATTCAAGGTAGTTATTCTACAAGTTTGTATTGATAACGCCTATACCGGGGAGTTCAACACTATACTTCTATACAGCGGCGGGGTTGTGTTAAGGTCCAGATACACCGTCACGATGTCTCACAGCTCACTCAGTGTACATGAAGGGCATTAGGGACCGGCCACATATTCTTGGTTCGGTTGGTTGGTAGTGGGATGGCTGGTGGGGGTGTGCAGGATTGGAATTTTTAAAGAATAATAGACGTGTTATGAATGAAATACATCATCTGCATGCGTCATTTAGGCTCATAGGGATGGCGACATAAATGGTCGCCTCCCGTGTTGGTAAAGGTCCACACCACCCTATTACTGGGGATTGTAGTGTATGGGACGGTATGGTTCAGGTGGGTGGTTCATTGCATAATTGTCATACGACGGTGTAGGACGGTGCTGGGCGGTTGCCGCCGACCTCCTGGACATGTTCATCCCTTCCGCCAACACTTTCTGATCCATTCATACAGTTTCCGCTACTACCTTGGCGATTTCGCCCTCAGGGATATAGTCGAGACCAGTTAAATATGTTGTCGGCAGTTGAAAAGGTGGTGTCTATGCCTGCTTGTTGCTCAAGGAGCCTGCTGATCTGGTGGGAAGGTTTGCCGATGTATGGGATGGAGATCTTTATAGGGGCAGATTCAGGTAGAGGAATTTTAGTAGTAGATGGTGATAATGTAGCTGCAATTGTCCTGTTCACTAACTGGGGTGGGTAGTGGTTAAGGCTGACAAATACTTCTTTCGGGTGGTTGATTTCGTCATGGAGATTCGTAGAACAGATGTTGTTAGCTCTTCTGGTAAGCGTGGAGATGATGCCTGACTTCACACGTGGAGGTGGTTGGACTGATAGTGGACATACTGGTTGGTGTGAGTAGGTTTCGGTATACAGATGACTGAAGTTGGTTGGAATCGGTGCGGGATACAAGGACGTATAGGAATGGGATCTGGTTGTTGGTTTCAGTCTCCGTGGTAAATTTAACTCTTGGATGTTGCTTGTTCAGGTGGTGTAGCAGCTCAGCAGGGTCGTTGTCGGGTTTCAGAACCACAAATGTGTCGTCCACCTTCCGATACCAGCACATAGGCTTGAAAGGTGATATGAGGAGGGCTTTCTCTTCTAGGTCTGACATATATCTCAGTGAGATTGGTGATAGTGGCGTGCCCATAGTGGTCCAGTATTTGGTCATATATATCGTCACCCCATGTGAAGTGGAGTCGATGCAGGCTGATGTGAGGTTAATGATTGAGACTATTGAAAGTAGTTTGTTTCCGTTAAATTTACACCCATGTAATCAAATGATGATGTTTTATTGGGTAGACTCCAATCATAACCCTCGCCAACTCGAGGTTTAGGGGAGTATAATGCAATCGAGTCGTCGGCAGTTCGTTTAAAGCATGCTGCCAATGTTAGTCTACTATCCCTGCACAGCGAGTGAGTGAGAGGAGTGAGTATGGTTCTATGCCGCTTTAGCAATATTCCAGCAATATCACGACGGGGACACCAGCCCTGTACCGAGTTTGCGTGAACGAAATGTTGATGTCTTCACATGTTTTTTCCAGTATTAGGAGATCGGGTGAGGAGGTTTCCATACATATACTCATGGGAACGAATAAGGGAACACATGAAAGTACAAGTGTCCCTTTATTTATTTCCAGACTTTCACCCACAGTGCAATACATACCTTGTGAAGTAACCTGGAAAAGACTAAAGGAACACTTGTACTTTCATGTGTTCCCTTATTCGTTTCCATGAGTATATCTCAGTAGGTTCAGTCTGGCTTCGTGCACCACAGGTACCCATGTTGAAGACAGTTGTCAACAGCAGTATCCAGACTATGTATGTCCCCGTTATAGACACGAATGATTAAACTCGAGGCTATCTAGAAATACCAATCTAAACCACAAATGAGTGGGTTGGGTTTAACGGTAATAGGTTGTTTTTGCAGTGTTTTAATGGGGTGAAAATCGAAAGTATTGCAGGTGTTGCATGTTTATCACGAGGGGAACCCCGGTCAGACAAACCGGTGATGTCGGGAAGACCAGTCCGGACAGTACACCCTGATCATGAATGGGCCAGGCCCATGTGTTGCCTCACTAACACTTCCTGCAGCGTTTGATACAAAGACGGGATCAAGTGCCCGATCTGCTCATTCACAAAACTTGCATTCAAGGTAGTTATTCTACAAGTTTGTATTGATAACGCCTATACCGGGGAATTCAACACTATACTTCTATACAGCGGCGGTGTTGTGTTAAGGTCCAGATACACCGTCACGATGTCTCACAGCTCACTCAGTGTACATGAAGGGCATGAGGGACCGGCCACATATTCTTGGTTTGGTTGGTTGGTAGTGGGATGGATGGTGGGGGTGTGCAGGATTGGAATTTTTAAAGAATAATAGACGTGTTATGAATGAAATACATCATCTGCATGCGTCATTTTAGGCTCATAGGGATGGCGACATAAATGGTCGCCTCCCGTGTTGGTAAAGGTCCACACCACCCTATTACTGGGGATTGTAGTGTATGGGACGGTATGGTTCAGGTGGGTGGTTGATTGCATAATTGTCATACGACGGTGTAGGACGGTGCTGGGCGGTTGCCGCCGACATGTTCATCCCTTCCGCCAACACTTTCTGATCCATTCATACAGTTTCCGCTACTACCTTGGCGATTTCGCCCTCAGGGATATAGTCGAGACCAGTTAAATATGTTGTCTCTCCACATTCTGTCATCCACTGATGGATCTGGTCCAGCTGCTGCATCCACAAAGCTGAGCGTCCACAAAACGTCCGTTGTCAATAACCAAAGCCGAGATTTTCGAAGCTCTCTTGCTCTAAGATAGTCGCACGTCCGTTGTCAATATATGGACATTAAAATCCAGGTGTTTTATCTAAATGCGTCCCAGGGCGTCACTGATGATGCCGTTGTTTGTCCAACTGTCCCGTGCTGCGAGGCTGGACCTGTCATCAGACACATGCACGTGCATGTCGCCACATCATTCATTTCTTTTTCAATCAGTTCTTTCCCGACTGATCCTCACGATATCGCACCGGTGAAACTAGGCCTTATGTCCACTATGTAAAAGGTAAAGTGTCATATATGTAAATGACAGCTCCGACAGCGTATTCTTGAATGTGGTATTTGAAGACGCCATGACATCAACGAGGTGTAACAAACCAACGTCTCAATCTGTTGCTCGAACCCCTCAAATGAGCAGAACATCTGACATAAGCTTCTCGGACCCCACCGAGCTGGATCTTTCAAACAAAAGTCACACCAAAGGTAATAGTTTTCAAATTAATGTAAATACAAAGGACACGTTTTTATCCAATAGGAATATGTGGTGATTCTCTCTCTTTCTCCATGACTCCCTCTTATAACGCCAGGAAGTTTTAATTAGGGCAAACGTTGACACCTAAGTTTTCAAAATGCTTAACTGAATGTTGGGCAAACCACTGGCTGATCATGTCAGTGGTATCTCAAAAGCGGGTCTTCGTCGGACATTATACTCTATATTGTTATCCATAAACTTTCTTACTTTCTTATTCGTCACCAACTTCTAAATGCCATTTAAACAGATTAACTTAATGTTGTCAAACCAGCGGGACTGATCGTCGGACACCACTCTCGTAACTCTACAGTTTACGATTCACGTACGACAGCGGGACTGACCGTCGGACACCACTCTCGTAACTCTACAGGTTACGATTCACGTACGACAGCGGGACTGATCGTCGGACACCACTCTCGTAACTCTACAGGTTACGATTCACGTACGACAGCGGGACTGATCGTCGGACACCACTCTCGTAACTCTACAGGTTACGATTCACGTACGACAGCGGGACTGATCGTCGGACACCACTCTCGTAACTCTACAGGTTACGATTCACGTACGACACAGACTGATCGTCGGACAGGACTGTAACTCTCGTCACGACACGGGATCGTCGACACCACTCTCGTAACTCTACAGGTTACGATTCACGTACGACTGTCGTGACATAACAAATGTTTTGTGGCCAGGTACAGAACTAATTGTATTACACCCACTGTTGATCATGAATGTTCATAAGAAACATATTGAGGGTTTCCAGACACCAAACGTACAAGATAGACAATACAAGACTCTGCACTCGCGCTCACGAAACAAAGGAAGTGGGTATCCATTAAGGCTGTCTGTATCGGACTTCCCAACAACTAAAATACCACTCGAAGAGACCAAATATACAGATGGCGACTGTACGTCAGTGCACGTGTACTAAAGTGTCACAGAGTGATAAACATTACTGGGTTTGTTTATGCCAGGCTATATGTTTCGTTATAACAACTCAGCAAACGTTTCATTGTTTAGTAAAGTACACTGTACTTAATGACGCACTGCGTCTGTTCCGCCGTTCTACTGACAGACGTCACCGTCACAGCCTGGTCCAAACCCAGACAGTACCTGTCATGGTTTCTTTCATCACAGCCTGGTCCAAACCCAGACAGTACCTGTCATGATTACTTTCATCCATGGGGTAATTAAATGTTCAGATTCTGTCAATTAAAATGAAAGAAGATGGTGGGTTTATTTTGGGGTTGATATTTTTTGTTATTTCAAGTTGTGCCGCACCGGATTTCTATACGTCAGTGAACTCACTGCACAATGCCAGCGGTCAATCCCAGCCATGTACACACACACACACACTGATGTCTTCCCAGACTGTTTTAGCCCTCAATATTTACACCAGTGCTTCAAGCCCAGCTGCTGAAGCAATATCACGCAATTACACGTTCTCGACAAAATTGGAAAATTAATAAAATATCCTTTTTTTCAAAAACGTCAGTCACGATTTCAATAGGCATCGTGTGCACTTTGCACATAGTGGCAATTTGGAATGTGATCCCATACCATAAAGGTGTAATTCATTAATCATATAACAGGTATGTGGGAAGCAGAGATCCGTTGATGCACCAGTATCAACAATGTTCACGAGATATGCAAATAAACTACATTCCCCAGCTTGTCAATTTCACTTAACGGCCACATATGTCACGTGGTTGATCTAACCAAACGAGCACGTGGTCGCTGTCAACAAAAAGTGCGTGCAAACAGCGAGCGACTTGAAGTCTTATGAAGATGTTACGCCCGCTATTTGCGACCTTCGTCGCCTTTGGAGCAAGAATTTCGTGGACATTATGGCGGAAAGCAGACTGAGAAAGAAGTACAGTCCTTACCCAACTCTATCTGATAGTTTCTGTGACGGTAAGTCCAGATTCCGGACAAATCTGAATAACCCGGTAATCGGCAATTTCCGATGTCACGTGTAACGGTATCAGAAGATTGTCAGAGTGCCAGGCTAGGATGTAGATGATGTTTAGGTCGAAATCCTTCACACGGCAGTGGTGAAATTGTCAAACACATTCTGAATATTGTTTGTAAGTGGTATAAGACATGCAGACTACTTTTAGATCACCCCTGTGGTTTGTTTCTACCAGGGAGAATAGATTATCCCTGTTTCTACATAGCTTACTGAGAGTGCTGTGACAGACCTATATTACAGATGCCCGAAAGTGAGTGGTAGATATAAAGCAGGTGTCCGAAAGTGACTGGTAGATATAAACAGGTGTCCGAAAGTGAGTGGTGAATATAAGCAGGTGTCCGAAAGTGAGTGGTAAATATAAGCAGGTGTCCGAAAGTGAGTGGTAGATATAAGCAGGTGTCCGAAAGTGAGTGGTAAATATAAGCAGGTGTCCGAAAGTGAGTGGGAGATATAAGCAGGTGTCCGAAAGTGAGTGGTAGATATAAGCAGGTGTCCGAAAGTGAGTGGTAGATATAAAACAGGTGTCCGAAAGTGAGTGGTAGATATAAGCAGGTGTCCGATAGTGAGTGGTAGATATAATGTGCCCGAAAGTGAGTGGTAGATATAATGTGCCCCAAAGTGGGTGGTATATAAGCAGGTGTCCAAAAGTGAGTGGTAGATATAAGCAGGTGTCCGAAAGTGAGTGGTAGATATAAGCAGGTGTCCGAAAGTGAGTGGTAGGTATAAGCAGGTGTCCGAAAGTGAGTGGTAGATATAAGCAGGTGTCCAAAAGTGAGTGGTAGATATAATGTGCCTGAAAGTGAGAGGTATATATAAAGTGCCCGAAAGTAAGTGGTAGATATAATGTGCCCGAAAGTGAGTGGTAAATATAAGCAGGTGTCAGAAAGTGAGTGGTAGATATAATGTGCCTGAAAGTGAGTGGTATATATAATGTGCCCCAAAATGTGTGGTAAATATAAGCAGGTGCCCGAAAGAGAGTGGTAAATATATGCAGGTGTAGAAAAGTGAGTGGTAAATATAAGCAGGTGTCCAAAAGTGAGTGGTAAATATATGCAGGTGTAGAAAAGTGAGTGGTAAATATAAGCAGGTGTCCAAAAGTTAGTGGTAAATGTAAGCAGGTGTTCTAAAGTCAGTGGTAGATATAATGTGCCCGAAAATGAGTGGTAAATATAAGCAGGTGCCCGAAAGAGAGTGGTAAATATATGCAGGTGTAGAAAAGTGAGTGGTAAATATAAGCAGGTGTCCAAAAGTGAGTGGTAGATATATGCAGGTGTCCAAAAGTGTGTGGTAGATATAATGTGCCCGAAAGTGAATGGTAGATATAAGCAGGTGTCCGGAAGTGAGTGGTAGATATAATGTGCCCAAAAGTGAGTAGTAGATATAAGCAGGTGTCCAAAAGTGAGTGGTAGATATAATGTGCCCGAAAGTGAGTGGTATTTATAATGTGCCAGAAAGCGAGTGGCAGATATAATGTGCCCGAAAGTGAGTGGTAGATATAATGTGCCCGAAAGTGAGTGGTAGATATAAACAGGTGTCCAAAAGTGAGTGGTAGATATAATCATGTGCCCACCAGTGAGCTGTAGATATAATGTGCCCGACAGTGAGTAGTAGATATAATCATGTGCCCACCAGTGAGTAGTAGATATAATCATGTGCCCGACAGTGAGTGGTAGACATAATGCCCGACATAATGTGCCCAACAGTGAGTAGTAGATATAATCATGTGCCCGACAGTGGGTGGTAAATATAATGTGCCCAACAGTGAGTAGTAGATATAATCATGTGCCCGACATTGAGTGGTAGATATAATGTGCCCAACAGTGAGTGGTAGATATAATCATGTGCCCGACAGTGGGTGGTAAATATAAGCAGGAGTCCGAAAGTTGAAGATAGATATATAGCAGTCCGTGTACCCACTGGAATGATACTGAAATTTGACGTTTTCTTCACAAAACCGTTAATCTGGTACCAACACCAATACATCTATAAGGATTAGATCCTTGACCTCATAGCCATCTATGTATTTTGGGGAACCTTTGGATTTTATTATAATAAACTGTTATTTTTTGTACATGAACAGTTTATGCAGTCACAATGAACGGAAAATAGATGTTTGGCATGTATGATGTACTGACATTACATGAGTTTGTCATCATTGGGTCAGTTTTTGTATTTGACTAAAAACACTTGAAGGTCATGTAACTTTTACTGTAAACACTGCAAGGCCTATGTATTATTGATAGATCAAGGACAGCCCCTAGTATCAACCTACTCTTGATCTTGGAACACTGGTTCCAGGCGACATGTCATGATATTTGTGTTGAAACAGCTCCAACCTCTGCCGTAACGTGTGTTATGATTAATGAGTAGGTGTTCCTTTTTCTCAAAATGACCTATGCTTGTCTCAGTGCTGTTTGTTAAAATGTACATTCAGGATGGCCAACAAATATCTGAAACTGCAGCAAAACCGTGACCTTAGCATGAGGTGAATTGCGTAATAATATTACATGAATGTGGTTCAGGAAAGATGAACACTAACATCTTTGTGTTATAACCAAAGTAAGTGTTGTAGCTTTCTGAGATGGAATATGAACCATGGACCTCTCTTAGAAGTTAAAGGTGTCATTTGTGGTATTTACAGCTGTCTTCTACAGTACTAATCCTTACATAAACCAGTAACAGACATCCACCTCTATCCTGACAGTCTTGCTATGAATGTAAGCTACATATACACAGACAACAAGCCTACAGACAGACATTGTGTACTGGTGTGCTTGCCCAGCTGGGTCTGCTGTCTTATGTTGGTGTCTGTTGTATGGTATACAGTGTGTTTTGTTGAGAAACACGCCTAATGAATATTCTGAACACTCATTTTGAGATAAGGATGTATATCGAGTCCTGTTTTATTGATTCTCACTGGATTGACATGTTGCAAGGGGAACGGCAGGCTGCTCATGTAACTGGTGTAAGTCTGAACAGAATAAAGCTGAGCAGAGATACTCTTCTCAGGTATCAGTAGTTATATTGTAAAGTACATATTCTAAAATGTCCTTAAGGAACATGGATTGTCAGCTTAATGTTTCAAACTATTGAAAAATGTATTCTGTGAATCTAACATTTTATGTGCCCAGCTGAGCTTGAAATAATAAAATTGACTTCCTATAACTGGGACAGAGTACAGCAATGTATTAGGCTAAGAAAGATGTGCACCTAATTTTGGATTTCAGTTTCCTGCTAGTTATTCATAGCTACATAGATCATGGTTGGTGACAGGGCTGTCATATGAAATCTTGATGGTGACAGATGACATGCTGTTGGGGTTAGGTCCATTGCTTGGTGTGTCTGGATTCACCTAGTATACTTGAGAAGTCCAACCCTGTGGACCTGCGATGGAGAGACAGAGACTGGGCATACCGGGTAGGTAGGGTGTAGTGGAGGTGGGCACATCATAACCTGATGACAGTGGACCTGCGATGGAAAGACCGAGACTGGGCATACCGGGTAGGTAGGGTGTAGTGGAAGTGGGCACATCATAACCTGATGACAGTGGAGAGACAGGAGGGGCTGTGGTGGACGATCAGGTTGTTGGGAACCTGGCGGGCACTTTAGGGGCAGTAGATGGAAGGATATGGTGGTTGGTGAGGTTGGGGCAGCAGGATGTGGTGGGGTGGATGGAGTGTGGGAGTAGATAAGGATGTGGTGGTGGTGGGGCAGTAAATAAGGATGGTGGATGGTGAGGATTAGAGATGGGAGAGGGAGTTGGGCAGTAGGATCTGGTGGATGGTGAAGGTTGGGGTAAGGATATGGTGGATGGTGAGGTTGGGGCAGTAGATAAGGATGTGGTGGATGGTGAGGCGTTGGAGCAGTATGATAAGGATGGTGGATGGTGAGGTTGGGGCAGTAGATAAGGATGTGGTGGATGGTGAGGTTTTGGGCAGTAGATAAGGATGTGGTGGATGGTGAGGTTGGGGCAGTAGATAAGGATGTGGTGGATGGTGAGGTTGGGGCAGTAGATAAGGATGTGGTGGATGGTGAGGTTGGGGCAGTAGATAAGGATGTGGTGGATGGTGAGGTTGGGGCAGTAGATAAGGATGTGGTGGATGGTGAGGTTGGGGCAGCAGATAAGGATGTGGTGGATGGTGAGGTTGGGGCAGTAGATAAGGATGTGGTTGATGGTGAGGTGAGGTTGGGGCAGTGAGATGGATGGGATGGGTTAGGGCCGTGAATGGATGTGATGGGTGAGGTTAGGGCAGTAGATAAGGATGTGGTGGATGGTGAGGTTGGGGCAGTAGATAAGGATATGGTGGATGGTGAGGTTGGGGCAGTAGATAAGGAGGATGGTGATAAGGGCAGTAGATAAGGATGGTGGTGGTGGTGAGGTTGGGGCAGTAGATAGGATATTGGTGGATGGTGGTTAAGGATTAAGGATATGGTGGATAGTGAGAGTTGGGGCAGTAGATAAGGATAATGGTGGATGGTGAGGTTGGGGCAGTAGATAAGGATGTGGTGGATGGTGAGGTTAGGGCAGTAGATAAGGATGTGAGTGGATGGTGAGGTTAGGGCAGTAGATAAGGATGTGGTGGATGGTGAGGTTGGGGCAGTAGATAAGGATGTGGTGGATGGTGAGGTTGGGGCAGTAGATAAGGATGTGGTGGATGGTGAGGTTGGGGCAGTAGATAAGGATGTGGTGGATGGTGAGGTTGGGGCAGTAGATAAGGATGTGGTTGATGGTGTGGTGAGGTTGGGGCAGCCGATAAGGATGTGGTGGATGGTGAGGTTGGGGCAGTAGATAAGGATGTGGTAGATGGTGAGTTTGGGGCAAGAGAGGTAGACAATTAGGATGTACCTGATGATGAAATTGTTATAAATCATTGTGATATATCAGACCTAAGTTTGCACTCAGTATAATGGGTATCGAACATTAATGTTGATATAGCAGTGACTGAAATGATGAGTTGTCTTATATTTCACTGATTACAGGGCCAATGAATTGGTGTTAAAATACTGTGTCACAAATCTCAAATTGCCTATTATTTTACATCACTATAAGCTGAGCTGTGTTGTAAATAATACAATACGAACAAGACAAACAACTGACAGTGTAGACAACACCCCATGGTCTGGGACACAGCCTGGTACCTGGTACCCATTGTGTTAACCTGAAACCCATTGTGTTAATGATACCCATTGTAACCACCTGGTACTCATTGTGTTAACCTGATACCCATTGTGTTAACCTGATACCCCTGGTACCCAATGTAATCACCTGGTACCCATTGTGTCCATCTGGTGCCCATTGTGTCCATCTGGTGCCAATTGTGTCCACATGGTACCCATTATAGCCACTTATACCCATTTTGTCCATCTGGTACCCATTATAACCACTTATACCCATTGCAACCACCTGATGCCCATTGTAACCACCTGGTACCAATTGTAACCACATGGTACCCATTGTGTCCACCTGGTGCCCATTGTGTTAACCTGATGCCCATTGTGTCCACCTGGTACCCATTGTAACCACATGATACTCATTGTGTTAACCTGATACCCATTGTGTTAACCTGATACCCATTGTGTTAACCTGATGACCATTGTGTCCATCTGGTACCCATTGTAACCACCTGATACCTATTGTGTTAACCTGATACCCATTGTAACCACCTGATACCCATTGTAACCACCTCGTACCCATTGTAACCACCTGATACCCATTGTAACCACTTGTACCCATTGTGTCCACCTGATACCCATTGTAACCACCTCGTACCCATTGTGTCCACCTGGTACGTGATACCCATTGTGTCCACCTGATGCCCATTGTGTCCACCTGATACCCATTGTAACCACCTCGTACCCATTGTGTCCATCTGGTACGTGATACCCATTGTGTCCACCTGATGCCCATTGTGTTCACCTGATACCCATTGTGACCACCTGGTACCCATTGTGTCCACCTGATACCCATTTTGTCCACCTGGTACCCATTGTGACCACCTGGTGCCCATTGTGTCCACCTGATACCCTTTGTGTTCACCTGATTCCCATTGTAACCACCTGATACCCATTGTGACCACCTCGTACCGCCTGTAGTCACCTGGTACCCATTGTGTCCATCTGGTACCCATTGTGTCCACCTGATGCCCATTGTGTTCACCTGATACCCATTGGGCATACCCAATCTCAAATTGCCTATTATTTTACATCACTATAAGCTGAGCTGTGTTGTAAATAATACAATACGAACAAGACAAACAACTGACAGTGTAGACAACACCCCATGGTCTGGGACACAGCCTGGTACCTGGTACCCATTGTGTTAGCCTGAAACCCATTGTGTTAATGATACCCATTGTAACCACCTGGTACTCATTGTGTTAACCTGATACCCATTGTGTTAACCTGATACCCCTGGTACCCAATGTAATCACCTGGTACCCATTGTGTCCATCTGGTGCCCATTGTGTCCATCTGGTGCCAATTGTGTCCACATGGTACCCATTATAGCCACTTATACCCATTTTGTCCATCTGGTACCCATTATAACCACTTATACCCATTGCAACCACCTGATGCCCATTGTAACCACCTGGTACCAATTGTAACCACATGGTACCCATTGTGTCCACCTGGTGCCCATTGTGTTAACCTGATGCCCATTGTGTCCACCTGGTACCCATTGTAACCACATGATACTCATTGTGTTAACCTGATACCCATTGTGTTAACCTGATACCCATTGTGTTAACCTGATGACCATTGTGTCCATCTGGTACCCATTGTAACCACCTGATACCTATTGTGTTAACCTGATACCCATTGTAACCACCTGATACCCATTGTGTCCACCTGGTACCTCATTGTAACCACCTGATACCCCCATTGTAACCACTTGTACCCATTGTGTCCACCTGATACCCATTGTAACCACCTCGTTACCCATTGTGTCCACCTGAGTGCATTGATGATGATACCCATTGTGTCCACCTGATGCCCATTGTGTCCACCCTGATACCCATTGTGTCCACCTGCCCATTGTGTGCCCATTTGTCCACCTGATACCCATTGTGACCACCTGGGTACCCATTGTGTCCACCTGATACCCATTTTGTCCACCTGGTACCCATTGTGTCCACCTGATACCCATTGTGTCCACCTTGTGCCCATTGTGTCCACCTGGTGCTAATTGTGATACCCATTGTGTAACCCACCTTCCCATTGTAACCACCTGATGCCCATATACCCATTTGTGTACCCATTATTGCAACCGCCTGTAACCACCTGGTACCCATTGTGACCACCTGGTGCCCCATTGTGTCCACCTGATGCCCATTGTGTCTGATCCATTGTGACCCTGGTACCACATTATGTGTACCCACCCATTGTAACCACCTGATACCCATTGTGACCACCTGGTACCCATTGTGTCCACCTGGTACCCATTGTGTCCATCTGATACCCATTGTAACCACCTGATGTCCACATGGTGCCCATTGTGTCCCCATTGTAACCACCTGATACCCATTGTGACCACCTCTGGTACCCCCTGTAGTCACCTGGTACCCATTGTGTCCATCTGGTACCCATTGTGTCCACCTGATGCCCATTGTGTTCACCTGATACCCATTGGGTCCACCTAATACCCATTGTGTCCACCTGGTACCCATTATAACCACTTATACCCATTGTGTCCACCTGGTACCCATTATAACCACTTATACCCATTGTGTCCACATGGTACCCATTATAACCACTTATACCCATTGTGTCCATCTGGTACCCATTATAGCCACTTATACCCATTGTGTCCATCTGGTACCAATTATAACCACTTATACCAATTGTGTCCATCTGGTACCCATTATAACCACTTATACCCATTGTGTCAATCTGGTACCCATTATAACCACTTATACCCATTGTGTCCACATGGTACCCATTATAACCACTTATACCCATTGTGTCCACATGGTACCCATTATAACCACTTATACCCATTGTAACCACATGGTACCCATTATAGCCACTTATACCCATTGTAACCACATGATACCTCTTTGTGACCACCTGGTGCCCTTTATTAAAACCTGATACCAATTATGATCATCAGGTTTAAATCAATATAACCAAGACAATGTGTCCTCGACAAATCCTAGTTTTTATTTGAAAGTTTTTAAGTAAATGCAGCATTAAATCACACAGTTAGAATATATGTAATCATCTGCAGTATGTAATTAAAACGACAGATTTAATTACCATGTATGGTGAGGCTTTTACACTGGATTACATGCTCTGCCAACTCTAAATAGGAAAAGTACAGAAAATATGAAACTCTAAAGTGTTATGTCATTTCCTTCCAGTAAATGTAAAAGTTTGTATTTGTCACAAATCTCTTTTATTAATACAATATGTTAAATGATAAGGCAGGTTTGACTAGCAATTAGATGAGAGCATAATATTCAGGTAATGTTTAGAAAGACAAAATATATTTTCTTGAATAATTTTTTCCCAAAGTGTGTTGACCAAACAATGAGAAAGGTTGGTCTAAACACAGAAGAGACATTTGTGTGAAAAATAGAATGCTGTAAGACAAAAGAGATGCAACAGTATTGCTGAAGAAACAGCAGAACAATGAGCGTGGATGTGACACTAGGGAAAGCAGGTGTTCTACTGCATCAGAAGGATCCATTGTAGAGTGAGTTTATTTTTAAACCACTTAAAGCGATATTCCAGCAATATCCAGCTGGGGTACACCAGAAATGGGCTTCACACATTGTACCCATGTGGGGAATCGAACCGAGGTCTTTAGCGTGACAAGCGAATGCTTTAACCACTGGGCTACCCTACTGGCTATGGCAGAGTGTGAGAGGTGCAGTTCATGATCTGTCTGTGTTCGTCAGGGTGTTCACCAGCACACCTTCCAAACCTGCTGTTGTTATTGACAGAATGGATTATGCAGATTCTCAGGTTCAGTTGTCAGGTCACAAAGTTTTGAAAGTTTGTTTAGCACTACATGTTAATTCATTCTTCAGACTGTTGTCATCTTTAACACCTTGAAATAGCAGCATGGGAATATCTTGCACAGAAAACCTAGAGGCCCCATGGCCAGAGACCAGGTTGGGGATTGTTCTTCTGGTTTTTGTAGATTCAATTCACCAAGGTTTTCCTCCCTGGCTTGCTCCAAGTGTTGACAGTGGACACAATACAAACCCCTGCACCTGTTTTTCAAAATGTGCAAATGTTTGAGTCACTTTCTTCCCTATGAGCAAGGCTAGTCTGACGATCACTTGTATGTGATTGTTTTATATCCTGAACCTTAGGCTGTTGTAAAAATTACATGAAAAGTTATTACTGAAACTTGATACACATATTTTAACAAGATGACATACATCTGCACATTCCCTCTCCTTGAGTGATCTGTTGGTATTTGCAGGGCAACAGTTAACCATGTTATATAGGGCCCATCATATCAATGTGGCCTAAGCTGGGTGGAAGTGAAGTATGTGATCTCTGAATCTTCATGATGATGATGATTGACTGGCTTCCTGAGATATGATGTCCTAAGTTTTCATCTGCAAAATCACATCTCATTTCTGTGCAGATCGTTAAGAATGAAATGACATCGGTAACCTATAAGGTCACTGATTACAAACTAAAACAATTGGAATGCTGGATGCTAAGTTGAATCTCCAGCATCTCCTGATGTCAGAGACATCAACACACAAACCTTGTATGGACTTTCATGTTGACTTGATACATCCAGGAACCCTGGTGAGATTCTCTAGGTCCTGTATACCAGGGGATATGTTAGGATTAAATGATCTAAATATGTGTCGACATTGATGAATGGAGGGGAACCAGTACTATCGGGACCACTCTCTGTCCCACATTGGGTGTCATGTTAGTGTTGAGTATCTAACATGATGTAGATTGTAGAACCGCACAGCATTAGGTCTCTTCAGCATTAAAGTTTATCTTCTGTGAGTGGCATGTAGAATTTGGTGTGATGAACTAGGGAGATAGTTCTATGGATATGCCACTTGTTTATTACACTATATGCAATATTTCATCACTTGCTTGATAACAGTGAGTTTGTAACAGAGAAATTGTACAGTATATATTCATAGAACGTTCTTCCTTAATGTTTATTATAGGTTAGGACTGGTTAAGGAGGTTGGCCTTGATACTATTTTTAATATATGTTAAATATACTGGTTATATGTAACCTCAGTTTTGTTTACTTGTAGGGCATAATTTCTGACCCTACCCCAGATGACATAGATTCAGTTTTTGATGAGAACCCAGGTCAAGAAAGCAGACCTCTTCTTAAACAGTGTTTGAAAGGTAAAACTTGACACCATCAGATGCTTTTCTTGATCTCATTTCTTCAGCTGGACTAATTTACTGTAACAAATGTTTATGAGATAATAAATCCTTGTAACTTGTGTCTTTCAGCACCATTCCTTCTTCATTTTGGAATTAACTTGAGAATGCTATTTAAACTATAATATTTCAGTGAAGTGTAGAGATGCATCCTTGTATATACCCAAAGACAAATGACCAAAACAGTATAAAAATCTCTAATTTGTTGATTCTGTTTACATTCATCAGTTGTTGTATGTGAAGGGTTTGGTGGGGCAGCCTAGTGGTTGAACTATTGTCTTGTCTCACCAAGGATCAGGGTTCGATACATCTCATTGGGTACAATGTGTGGAGCACAGTTAGATTTTCAATTATTATCAAGTAAATTGATCACTGCCACTTTATTTGAAGCATCCAACATAAATCATAAGACATGAAGTATCCAGAATAGATGTAGAGTATTTTTGTGATATTAAATGTGGAAAAAAACTCAAAAGAGAAAAAATATAAAACGACGGCCGTAAGTGAAGGCTGACCCATCCAAGGGAGACTACTCATGTCAAGTCATTAGCCAGTCATTTGGCACAGTTCCAGCTTGTGTTCCACATATTTACAGTGTAAATATTGTTTGTTTGTGAGCACACAGACAGACAAGAGGGCAGCTGCACCCACTGTTATATGTATCAGCCAGAGACACTCAAATATTTGAGGCTGATGTCAGTTTGTTGAGTCTAGATTCAACTGAAGTAACTTCATGTTAATGTTTTGTCAATTTGGGACAGTGTTACAATTGAATCAGAAACTGTGCATATAGAGCATGAAAAACTCATGAGCTGGCATTGTGTTAGATGAAAATTATTTGTTGTTTGAACATATTAGGTTTAATGTTTAAGGGACTGTTCATAATTTATGGCTGGGGGTGGGGGTGATGATGATTTTTATGTAGAAGCATGTACAATGTGAATGACCCCCCTAAAATTCATGTACAAAATCAATGATCCCCCCTTCCCTTCCCATAATTTCTAAGCATAATTTTAAACATCTTTTTATGTACAAAATTGCTGATCCCCCCTAGCTCCCCAGAACAAAATGGGTGACCCCCCCTTAAAATCATCATCACCCCCGGTAGCCATACATTATGAACGGTCCCTAACCATTTAAAAAACAAATATTTGCAAGAAAAAAAATTTATTTGATATTTCATACTAGGGAGCATATATGGTATACATAGAGGATACTAAACGGCCTTCCGTGTAATACCATTTTTATTAAACGAGTTGATGATTTGGTTTCAAACGAGTGAAAGCGAGTTTGATACAAAATATCTCACGAGTTTCATAAAAATGGTATTTCACGGAAGTGAGTTTAGTATTCTGATTATTACTCTCCAACATAAATTGATAGAAACTGCCTACTAACAGTGTGATGACTTTCAGCTTTCCGCGAGTCAAGCAAGGTCTAATACCATTGTGACAGAGGTATTAGCATTGTGACGTCATAATTGTAAACCATTATGACGTCATACGTCTAGCGGTATTACACTTGTGTAATATTGACGTAAAAATATTACACTGCAGTATCTTCCACGGGAGAGTAATAATATGAATTCTACAACTTTTATTAACTTATATTTCATGATACCAACAATGTTCCTCCAATATGGCAATACAACCTTAGATAATACTGTGATTTGGTAGATATAGGCGGCCATTCATCTCACAGTTGGATACATTAAACATCTGTAATCAATATTATGTTAAAGAAAAATCTAAAAGCTCAGGATATAACAA
Source organism: Haliotis rubra (assembly GCF_003918875.1). NCBI lineage: Eukaryota > Metazoa > Mollusca > Gastropoda > Lepetellida > Haliotidae > Haliotis > Haliotis rubra. Next base: position 621,417 of record NW_025767160.1, read on the forward strand.
TTAGTAAGTTAAGATAATAGTCATTTGACAACTGAAGCACGCATCATCAGAAGAAAGGTGATTTTAGCATGTATTTTCTCACCATGTTCTCCGTATTTCTGTTTTGTATGGATCCATAACCGTATGAGATGATTGTTTTTCACTTTTTCCTAAATGTGATCAATTGCTTGTGACAAAATTGAATTAGACAAATGCATCTGAACTTGTATATGCTGAGATATATGCTGCAGAATAACACTAGACGTAGATATTTCAGAATTATGTCTCAGTTTCTGTCCAAGAGTTTTTCTCAGGTGTCCATAACAATTCGTGTAAGTGTGTTTTGTTTTTGGCAGCTAAGTAGGAATCAATTTTAAGTAACCAATGCTTGTGTTTCATGACAACACATTACTACCATTTCAGATGTGTTTGTGGATATTGCGGATGACAATGACCTACGTTGGAGGCGGTGTCCCCAGGCGGCCATCTTGTCTCGCCTCCCAAGTCACCGTGCACTTTCATCGGACCAGGGTTACACGCTGTCTCGCACCCTGGAGAGGGCAAAACGGAGGCGGAGGAGCAACCGGGCCCCCTCCCAGGGGCGCACCAGTGTCACGGATATGGAGAGTCATCCGGATGCCGTTGCAGAAAGGACTTTAACTAAGCGGAAATCAGGGCGGAAATCATCCAAGAATTATGACGTTCCTGGGGTGGATGAAGTTGATGCTGATTCTGACTTCCTGCGGAAGGAGAGTATACGGTCGATGACAGCGAGTCTGGCAGTCAAGCGGAAATACAGGTAGGACCAATGTCGTCGATCTTGTTGCCTTTTTATGGCGGCACTTGTACAGCTGCTGGAACAGTCATGGGGGAGACCTTCATAATATATGTATTTTCTTGAAATTGATATTATCATTTTTTGACAAGATGACTTTACATATGTAAAGAAAGAAAACACTTCCTGGGACGTAACTTATGGATTCAAAGTTTGGCTGATTGTAAGGTGGAATTGACAGACATGAAAATCTCAGAAATATTTCATTGTATCCTGAACATATCAAATTCATCACCATTGTTGCTGGTTTATTACATAGCCAGTGATAGTGAGCTTTTCTACAATGTTGTAACCAGACCGGGTATTTTCTCTCACTCTGAGATATGTGCATCAAGGGAGATAACTCTAGCTCAGTACTTGGCAAACACAACTTTGAAGTTCAAGGAAATTCTTTGAAATGTTGGACATTTAGGTTAAACCTCTGTGTGTGTCAATCTAAGTGATTAAAATGTTCTCTGCTGTGATAAGTTACTAAAGATCTTGTAGTCTAAAACATGATCTGGTGTTGAGATTCGGAATGAATAAAATAAAATATTTAGCATGAAATTAATGTGTATTTGTTTCCAAATTTCCTCTTCAGCACAAGATAAGGTTACTTGTTTACTTTTTCCAAAATCTGTTGGAAAAGGAAATCCAAAACAATATTCGGTCATTTGTTTTCCTTGTATCAGATTGTTCTGTAAATTCAAGAGGCCATTGACAGAGGACAACCAGTCTCTATCATCTGCTAAAACAGTTTCCATTGTGTGTAAAATGTAAAATATTCATGAAGAGAAGAAATATGATCAGCACTTACATTTATATGAGTCATTACAGTTACCTAACCCCTCTGTGAGGGGTGTACATTGTGTACTAGTTTGAGGAACGGCATAACAAGAAAGTGAACTCTTTCAGTGGATGAGAGATGTCATACAAATGATACAAAAAGCAAGACGTAACGATCATCTGATTTTCAGCGAATGCATGTGAGCATTCAAAGTATGTCTCAAGTGTCAACAGGATATTGTAATTTTCTGACAAGCAGCACAATCAGGATCCCATGGACACAAACAGGATCACATGGATGCAAACAGGATCACATGGATGCAAACAGGATCACATGGATGCAAACAGGATCACATGGACACAAACAGGATCACATGGACACAAACAGGATCACATGGATGCAAACAGGATCACATGGATGCAAACAGGATCACATGGACGCAAACAGGATCACATGGATGCAAACAGGATCACATGGACACAAACAGGATCACATGGACACAAACATGACCACATGGACACAAACAGGATCACATGGACACAAACAGGATCACATGGACACAAACAGGATCACATGGATGCAAACAGGATCACATGGACACAAACAGGATCACATGGATGCAAACAGGATCACATGGACACAAACAGGATCACATGGACGCAAACAGGATCACATGGATGCAAACAGGATCACATGGATGCAAACAGGATCACATGGACACAAACAGGATCACATGGATGCAAACAGGATCACATGGATGCAAACAGGATCACATGGATGCAAACAGGATCACATGGACACAAACAGGATCACATGGACACAAACAGGATCACATGGACACAAACAGGATCACATGGACACAAACAGGATCACATGGACACAAACAGGATCACATGGACACAAACAGGATCACATGGATGCAAACAGGATCACATGGACACAAACAGGATCACATGGACACAAACAGGATCACATGGATGCAAACAGGATCACATGGACACAATCAGGATCACATGGATGCAAACAGGATCACATGGACACAAACAGGATCACATGGACACAAACAGGATCACATGGACACAAACAGGATCACATGGACACAAACAGGATCACATGGACACAAACAGGATCACATGGCAGCAGTTAGGATCACATGGACACAAACAGGATCACATGGACACAAACAGGATCACATGGCAGCAGTTAGGATCACATGGACACAAACAGGATCACATGGATGCAAACAGGATCACATGAAATGGCATCAAGTCAAGTGTTTGGAACTCAGCTAAACAAGGATGAAATGTGGACACTCCACTGAACTTGGCAGAGTACAACTCAACTGTCAACAAACAGCTACAGCCAGTTTAATACACCATGGAATTTCATGAATATGCATGGGAAAGAGTCTACATTCCTGACACCAAAGCTACCAATGGTTTAGTGCCATGATGTCCTGATATATTCACACTCTTGGAAATAGGCACCAGACATTCATGAATATGGCTTATGATGAATTTACTGAGGGTTTACCAGAGTGAGTGGTTTTGTAGGAATCGATGTGATTTTGGCTGTTGTAACATGACAGGTCCTCCGTTCTGTGGAACTATTGCAGAATGATCAAGGATTTGGAACAACTTAATGGAAGCAAGTGAGTGTGGCATCACTGAGAACTTGAGATAATTGTGGGAATTAAACACTGACAGACTATCTGCCAGGGATCAATATGATCTAAACACATTGCCCTTTAGAATAATAACATACAATTGGGAATCATCAGACCCATCAGACAGCAGGCAACGAGGTAACTAAGTTTATGGGTGTGTCGGATTGATTTGTTGTTTGGGTTTGTGTGCTGCCCTGATTGATGGACTACATGTGGTTTGTGTGCCCGTTGACGCATGACAATCAATATACTCTGTCTTCAGAATGGTACTCTACACATCAGGAATGGTTTTGTTAATCGTTAATGTTGTGAATGCTTTGTTGATTATGGAGAGTATCTATGTTTCAGTTCAGAGCATATGCAGAAGATATTAGTATTTGTGGAAAAACATGCTGGCTTGAAAAGTTAGTATCAATTGTTTTTTGTGGAGAAATGATGTTAGTTTTGAAACAGTTTGTAAATTTCAGATAATTGTATTTTGTTATCTCAGACCTAAGGGGTATAATGGCAATGGATGTGTCTCAACCTGTCTCGACCTGTCATCCCAAGTATATTTATGTTTCATGTATTTGTTGTCAATTATTAGCCTTAATGATACAATAGTTTCTGTCAGGAAGCTTGAGAACGCGGCTATCATTAGTGTGATGTTAGAGTTAATGACTTGGTGTAAGTGCATACTTTGATGGTTTTCAATGTCCCTAGATATCTAGGTCACATGCTGAGAGAGGGGAAGCTCTACTTGACAGTCGGCAGCATATAGCACCATGCCACATGCAATAAGAGAACAGAACAGAACAGAGCTTTTATTACACTCTAGGCTGAGACACTCGTCGTAAGAGGTACAAATATACAGTTGACAATACATGGGATGGCGGGATGGTTTACATGGAAGATTGTACAGTTTTCATGATAGTACTACAAAAATATGCACAGTTTTTTCAGAACACTAACTTGTTTACCGTTAAACAATTCGTTAAATCTTACCACATTGGTTTTTTTAACATAATGGTTTGGGATATAAGCTTTCTGATTATGCTTGAAGAAAGGGCAGAGAAAAATGTAATGACATTCATTGCCAACATCACACGTGTCACAGAGCAACACCTGGGTGATGAAGAGCCACGATGGTTCATGGTCAACCTGTCAATGGAAGGATCTTAAGCTTTATGTCCAATACCATCATGGGACCCACATGTATATACATGTAGTTGAATGACAAAAGATGGTTTTTTATTAGATTAAAGCCATATTTAGTTGTGAATTTTTTTAAAGAATCTTCTTCAAAGACACAAGGTTGAAGATTTGTGAAACACTAACAGGAAGTATAGCACCACTACTATATTCATTCTGTAACAGCTTTGACCTATATCAAACAACAGAACCATTCCAAAACCTTCATCGTTTTTACAGATTCACTATCTTGCCTTCAAGCACTTCAAAATGTTACTTCAAGTCACCTTATCATCCTGGACATTTTAGAACTTTACAATGATCTTTCTACTGGCCAATGTGACATCGTCCTCTGCTGGTTGCCGGGTCACGTCGGCATAGCAGGTAACACAAAGGCCGATGCTGAAGCTAAAGCAGCTCTTGACAAACCCTTATTTCCACTGCTGACCCCGTACAGTGACTTCAAACCCACTATCAAAAGTTATACTCGGGACCTTGTGCAAAAAAGGTGGGACACCCAAGTAGGAAGAAATAAACAGTATGAATTGAAGCCAACAATTGGTTATATCTACAGTGGAAACCGCCTAAGTAAAGACCGCTTAACTAAACAGACCTGATAAGTAAACACTTTTCTTTGGTCCCGGCAAATTTCTTCATGAATTATCACTATTAGAGTCTGGTTAACTAAACTCGGATAAGTAAACAATACCGCTTACCTAAACGTCTTCTCACGGTCCCTTGAAGTAAATTACTTAACAAAAGACACTGGATAACTAAATTAGCGATCACCACATAATCCGACATGAGGGGCAGTCGTGTCAGTCTCAGTCAAACAAACATCCTACTTACAGCTCGCTGGCGTCAAGCAGTTGACAATACACTGACAACTGGAGGCCAGCCCTGATAAGTTGTTCATTGTTACATATGCATACATATACATGCATATGGTTGTCATTTGCAGGTTTTTATAAGTTTGGATAAGTAAAATACCTGATAAGTAAACAATTTTGGCGAGTCCCTTGAAATTTTACTTATCAGGTTTCCACTGTACTTGGGTTGTCAGTCAAGACATGATGAGGTAAAATGTCATATTGGCCACAGTCGGTTTACTCATGAGTATCTGCTGAAAACGGATGGGGATGGACCTCCCATGTGTGTCTCTTGCGATGAAGTGTTTACCATCAAGCATATTCTGCTTGATGGACTTTTCGACTGACTCACATTAAGTAGAAATCTGAAAGATCTGTTTTCCCGCGTGAGCGAGCATCTGATTGTAAACTACCTGAGGGAAGTTGACCTGTATCATAAATTGTAACTTTGTAAAGAGAATAACAAATTGCTTGCTTTTGTATTTGGTGCTATGACATTTTCTGTTTTTAAATAAAAATGTAATGAATATATATGTTTTTAAAATATAACTCTTTTGGACCTTGGACTTAAAATGGTAATGAATGGAAACTTGATCTCGTCACTATATGGCTGGAATAATGCCGATGTGACGTAAAGCCCAACTCAACTGTTCATGGCAGTATGGTGGGAATTTCAGGTTTGAAGCACAATTTTTGTTGTTGTTGTGTTCATTGTTCAGTGAATACAGAAAATATTGCTACAGAATACTGGTTATTATATAATAATACAATGGAAGGAATTCTTTTTGGCTCATCTGTGACATCACAAATTACATGTTAGGCTGACGAACTCTTTTCAATATTAAACATACCAACTAGTAAACAATACCACTATTGTCATCACTCACTACGATAGCAGGGGCGGTGGGGTAGCCTAGTGGTTAAAGCGTTGGCTCATCACGGCGAAGACCAGGGTTCGAATCCCCACATGGGTACATTGTGTGAAGCCCATTTCTGGTGTCCCCTGCCGTGATGTTGCTGGAATATTGCTAAAACCAAACTCAGTCAGTCAGTCAGTACGATAGCACCAGGGTGCACAATCTCGGTTCCACATGTCATTGGGTTTCCTTTCTAACTCACAGTTTCACACTTGTGATGTGACTCTCAATGAAGTAATGGTTGAATCTAGAACTGACTTATGTTGTGAGCTAGTTCCTGACTTTAGTTTGACTGTAGGAGCTGCATGTCTTCTTGTCATCTCCTGCTGACATGTCCTGTGATGTTTGTTGGATGTTACTCTGCTGCTGGCATGTCCTGTGATGTTTGTTGGATGTCATCTCCTGCTGGCAGGTCCTGTGATGTTTGTTGGATGTTACTCTCCTGCTGGCAGGTCCTGGGATGTTTGTTGGATGTTACTCTCCTGCTGGCAGGTCCTGTGATGTTTGTTGGATGTTACTCTCCTGCTGGCAGGTCCTGTGATGTTTGTTGGATGTTACTCTCCTGCTGGCAGGTCCTGTGATGTTTGTTGGATGTTACTCTCCTGCTGGCAGGTCCTGGGATGTTTGTTGGATGTTACTCTCCTGCTGGCAGGTCCTGTGATGTTTGTTGGATGTTATGTTACTCTCCTGCTGGCAGGTCCTGTGATGTTTGTTGGATGTTACTCTCCTGCTGGCATGTCCTGTGATGTTTGTTGGATGGATGTCATCCTCCTGCTGGCAGGTCCTGGGATGTTTGTTGGATGTCATCTCCTGCTGGCAGGTCCTGTGATGTTTGTTGGATGTTACTCTCCTGCTGACAGGTCCTGTGATGTTTGTTGGATGTCATCTCCTGCTGGCAGGTCCTGTGATGTTTGTTGGATGTTACTCTCCTGCTGGCAGGTCCTGTGATGTTTGTTGGATGTTACTCTGCTGGCTGTCCTGGCTGCTGACAGGTCCTGTGATGTTTGTTGGATGTCATCTCCTGCTGGCAGGTCCTGTGATGTTTGTTGGATGTTACTCTACAGGTCCTGTGATGACAGGTCCTGTGATGTTGTTGGATGTTACTCTCCTGCTGGCAGGTCCTGTGATGTTTGTTGGATGTCATCTACTGCTGGCAGGTTCTGTGATGTTTGTTGGATGTCATCTCCTGCTGGCAGGTCCTGTGATGTTTGTTGGATGTCATCTCCTGCTGACAGGTCCTGTGATGTTTGTTGGATGTTACTCTCCTGCTGACAGGTCCTGTGATGTTTGTTGGATGTTACTCTCCTGCTGCAGGTCCTGTGATGTTTGTTGGATGTTACTCTCCTGCTGGCAGGTCCTGTGATGTTTGTTGGATGTTACTCTCCTGCTGGCAGGTCCTGTGATGTTTGTTGGATGTTACTCTCCTGCTGGCAGGTCCTGTGATGTTTGTTGGATGTTACTCTCCTGCTGGCAGGTCCTGTGATGTTTGTTGGATGTTACTCTCCTGCTGACAGGTCCTGTGATGCATGTCTCCTGCTGATGTCCTGTGATGTTTGTTGGATGTTACTCTCCTGCTGGCAGGTCCTGTGATGTTTGTTGGATGATGTTTGTCCTGGATGTTTGTTGGATGATGCTCATGTTACCTCCTGCTGGCATGTCCTTGATGTTTGGATGTCATCTCCTGCTGGCAGGTCCTGTGATGTTTGTTGGATGTTACTCTCCTGCTGGCAGGTCCTGTGATGTTTGTTGGATGTTACTCTCCTGCTGGCAGGTCCTGTGATGTTTGTTGGATGTTACTCTCCTGCTGGCATGTCCTGTGATGTTTGTTGGATGTTACTCTCCTGCTGGCAGGTCCTGTGATGTTTGTTGGATGTTACTCTCCTGCTGGCATGTCCTGTGATGTTTGTTGGATGTCATCTCCTGCTGACAGGTCCTGGGATGTTTGTTCATGTCCTGCTGCTGACAGGTCCTGTGATGTTTGTTGGATGTTACTCTCCTGCTGGCAGGTCCTGTGATGTTTGTTGGATGTTACTCTCCTGCTGGCATGTCCTGTGATGTTTGTTGGATGTCATCTCCTGCTGGCAGGTCCTGTGATGTTTGTTGGATGTTACTCTCCTGCTGACAGGTCCTGTGATGTTTGTTGGATGTTACTCTCCTGCTGGCAGGTCCTGTGATGTTTGTTGGATGTCATCTCCTGCTGGCAGGTCCTGTGATGTTTGTTGGATGTCATCTCCTGCTGGCATGTCCTGTGATGTTTGTTGGATGTCATCTCCTGCTGGCAGGTCCTGTGATGTTTGTTGGATGTTACTCTGGATCTTACTCTCACTGCTGGCAGGTCCTGTGATGTTTGTTGGATGTCACTCTCCTGCTGGCAGGTCCTGTGATGTTTGTTGGATGTCATCTCCCTGCCACTCTCCTGCTGGCAGGTCCTGTGATGTTTGTTGGATGTTACTCTCCTGCTGGCAGGTCCTGTGATGTTTGTTGGATGTCATCTCCTGCTGGCAGGTCCTGTGATGTTTGTTGGATGTCATCTCCTGCTGGCAGGTCCTGTGATGTTTGTTGGATGTTACTCTCCTGCTGGCAGGTCCTGTGATGTTTGTTGGATGTCATCTCCTGCTGGCAGGTCCTGTGATGTTTGTTGGATGTCATCTCCTGCTGGCAGGTCCTGTGATGTTTGTTGGATGTCATCTCCTGCTGGCAGGTCCTGTGATGTTTGTTGGATGTCATCTCCCTACTCTCCTGCTGGCATGTCCTGTGATGTTTGTTGGATGTCATCTCCTGCTGGCAGGTCCTGTGATGTTTGTTGGATGTTACTCTCCTGCTGGCAGGTCCTGTGATGTTTGTTGGATGTCATCTCCTGCTGGCAGGTCCTGTGATGTTTGTTGGATGTCATCTACTGTTGGCAGGTCCTGTGATGTTTGTTGGATGTCATCTCCTGCTGGCAGGTCCTGTCATGTTTGTTGGATGTCATCTCCTGCTGGCAGGTCCTGTGACGTTAATTTGTTCGATGTTACTCTGCAGTGACTGGCCCTTTACTTGGTGGATATTTCACATCATGTGCATCTAATAACCGGGGCGCTGATCAAGCTCATCATTTTTGTTAGTTAGGCTTGCTAATTCTTTTTTATTAGACCTTTGTTAATTGGACATTTTCATTGTCCAGTAATAGAATAAGGACTAACTGTATCCAGTTCTTCGAGGTAATCAACCAATGGATGTGCACACTATGAATCAGTACATACACTCCCTACTGTATCAAACAATTCAGATTTTGAGTTCCAACAGCAGCCTGTATATCATATAGGTAAGCTACAGTGCCTGGGCAGTATTTGTCGAGTTGTTTCTAGTAAACTATGAAAAGTGAAACATATCCTGAAGTTTGGGTTGTGATCAATCTACATTTGCCAACAGCTCTCGACCGAGCTGATATAATGGCTTCTATCTATTATGTATATATACCGGTACTACCCATAAAAACTTAGACTCACTAGTGTAAATGTTGCCACTTACTTCAGTCAACTGTTCTAAACTAGATTTTGCAAAATATTCCATACTGTTTAAAGGTACTGTTTACGCATGAACTGATGTATTGTAAAACAAATTTGTAACGTTGGAAAGATTATTGTCATGAGTTAAATAAATGATGAAACTCATTGAAAATTGGCGAAACTTTTACACCAAAACTCAGCTGTTCACATGCACAATATTTGCACAGGTTTTTCAGCAATTTGATGCATGATCCTCAAGTTAGTGGAGAATTTTCATCTTCGATGTAACCATATATGTATACATAGCATATAGTGAGTGCTTTCAGTCTGTCTAAACTTTTGGTGGGAAGTATACTTTATGCCTTTCTCACAATCACTTTAAGAAAGAATATATTTTCCCTTGCACTCTTTATCTACAACACCTGCCTGTTTGGATTACAAGGATTTAAATGATATACTTTAATCTGAGACAGGTGAGGTATTTGTAGCATTGCTTATGTCAGCCTGTCAGTCAGTGTGGCCTCCACTCACGGCTGGTGGTGAGTAACGTGTGGACAGGCTGTGTCAACACAGACAGGTAGGTGTGGAGATAGCACACACATGTGGGAACACTCCTTATCAGCTGCTTGGCAAGAATCGATAGAAACACTTTTGATAGAAACCTCTTTGTATTTAGGGAAGGCTACACTTGTTTTGTGAAACAAAGCGGTTCAGGCTCTTGTGTTTATATATCATGATCCATCTGTGAGCCTGGTACAGGATACATCTCATTCAGTATGGATATGTAATTCAGTATGGAATACAACAGAAAGTTACTTACAGATATAGTAGACCTGTGAAGGTCCGGGTTAGAATATTGATCTTCAGTAACCCTTGCTTGTCGTGAGAGGCGACTAACGGGATCGGGTGGTCAGGCTTGCTGACTTGGTTGACACATGTCATCGGTTCCCAATTGCGCAGACCGATGCTCATGCTATTGATCACTGGATTGTCTGGTCCAGACTTGATTATTTACAGACCGCCGCCATATAGCTGGAATATTGCTGAGTGTGGCGTAACACTAAACTCACTCACTCACTGACAGATATAGTAAACACAGATTTATGTGGTCAAAGCTTATTGCAGCATTTCTTTAAGATTTTCTTCAGTGAATACTATTTTATCTACATGCTTTGAAATTTGATTCTGACATGATTTCATTAGAAACGATTAGCTTTTAGTGTTTAGCCTGCTGATAGAACTTGTGTGTTTGTCTGCTATGAGACTTAAGTACAACTGTGTCTCTTGTGAGAGTAAATGGAACAGTCTTGTTGCAAGTCAAGTTGGAGTAACACTTAGCTCATTGTATAAAGTTGAGTATTTTCTGACTTCTGCTGAGGGATGAGGAAGCAAGTTCCGAATGTCATTAATGAACCAGTGCCTTACAACTATACAGGTGTTAAACAACAAGGCAGTTGTGATGTTAACATGAAATATATATACATGCACAAACGCAGCCCATTCTCACCTTTCATCAGCACCACATGCCAACTGCATTATGGTGCTGCAGTCTCACCAGCTCACCTCTCCTCTCACCACATCCCACTACAGATAAACTGCATTACGGTGTTGCAGTCTCACCCAGCTCACCTCTCCTCTCACCACATCCCACTACAGATAAACTGCATTATGGTGCTGCAGTCTCACCCAGCTCACCTCTCCTCTCACCACATCCCACTACAGATAAACTGCATTACGGTGTTGCAGTCTCACCAGCTCACCTCTCCTCTCACCACATCCCACTACAGATAAACTGCATTACGGTGTTGCAGTCTCACCAGCTCACCTCTCCTCTCACCACATCCCACTACAGATAAACTGCATTATGGTGCTGCAGTCTCACCCAGCTCACCTCTCCTCTCACCACATCCCACTACAGATAAACTGCATTACGGTGTTGCAGTCTCACCAGCTCACCTCTCCTCTCACCACATCCCACTACAGATAAACTGCATTATGGGCTGTTGCAGTCTCACCAGCTCACCTCTCCTCTCACCACATCCCACTACAGATAAACTGCATTACGGTGCTGCAGTCTCACCCAGCTCACCTCTCCTCTCACCACATCCAACTACAGATAAACTGCATTATGGTGCTGCAGTCTCACCAGCTCACCTCTCCTCTCACCACATCCCACTACAGATAAACTGCATTATGGTGTTGCAGTCTCACCCAGCTCACCTCTCCTCTCACCACATCCCACTACAGATAAACTGCATTACGGTGTTGCAGTCTCACCCAGCTCACCTCTCCTCTCACCACATCCCACTACAGATAAACTGCATTACGGTGCTGCAGTCTCACCAGCTCACCTCTCCTCTCACCACATCCCACTACAGATAAACTGCATTACGGTGCTGCAGTCTCACCAGCTCACCTCTCCTCTCACCACATCCCACTACAGATAAACTGCATTACGGTGCTGCAGTCTCACCCAGCTCACCTCTCCTCTCACCACATCCCACTACAGATAAACTGCATTACGGTGCTGCAGTCTCACCAGCTCACCTCTCCTCTCTCACCACATCCCACTACAGATAAACTGCATTACGGTGCTGCAGTCTCACCAGCTCACCTCTCCTCTCACCACATCCCACTACAGATAAACTGCATTACGGTGTGTTGCAGTCTGTTGCAGTCTCATCCCCAGCTCACCTCTCTCCTCTCACCACATCCCACTACAGATAAACTGCATTACGGTGCTGCAGTCTCACCAGCTCACCTCTCCTCTCACCACATCCCACTACAGATAAACTGCATTACGGTGTTGCAGTCTCACCCAGCTCACCTCTCTCTCCTCACCACATCCAACTACAGATAAACTGCATTACGGTGCTGCAGTCTCATCCAGCTCACCTCTCCTCTCACCACATCCAACTACAGATAAACTGCATTATGGTGCTGCAGTCTCACCAGCTCACCTCTCCTCTCACCACATCCCACTACAGATAAACTGCATTACGGTGTTGCAGTCTCACCCAGCTCACCTCTCCTCTCACCACATCCCACTACAGATAAACTGCATTATGGTGCTGCAGTCTCACCAGCTCACCTCTCCTCTCACCACATCCCACTACAGATAAACTGCATTACGGTGCTGCAGTCTCACCAGCTCACCTCTCCTCTCACCACATCCCACTACAGATAAACTGCATTATGGTGCTGCAGTCTCACCAGCTCACTCTCCTCCTCTCACCACATCCCACTACAGATAAACTGCATTATGGTGCTGCAGTCTCACCCAGCTCACCTCTCCTCTCACCACATCCCACTACAGATAAACTGCATTATGGTGCTGCAGTCTCACCAGCTCACCTCTCCTCTCACCACATCCCACTACAGATAAACTGCATTATGGTGCTGCAGTCTCACCAGCTCACCTCTCCTCTCACCACATCCCACTACAGATAAACTGCATTATGGTGCTGCAGTCTCACCAGCTCACCTCTCCTCTCACCACATCCCACTACAGATAAACTGCATTATGGTGCTGCAGTCTCACCAGCTCACCTCTCCTCTCACCACATCCCACTACAGATAAACTGCATTACGGTGCTGCAGTCTCACCAGCTCACCTCTCCTCTCACCACATCCCACTACAGATAAACTGCATTATGGTGCTGCAGTCTCACCCAGCTCACCTCTCCTCTCACCACATCCCACTACAGATAAACTGCATTATGGTGCTGCAGTCTCACCCAGCTCACCTCTCCTCTCACCACATCCCACTACAGATAAACTGCATTACGGTGCTGCAGTCTCACCAGCTCACCTCTCCTCTCACCACATCCCACTACAGATAAACTGCATTACGGGTGTGCTGCAGTCTCACCAGCTCACCTCTCCTCTCACCACATCCCACTACAGATAAACTGCATTACGGTGCTGCAGTCTCACCAGCTCACCTCTCCTCTCACCACATCCCACTACAGATAAACTGCATTATGGTGCTGCAGTCTCACCAGCTCACCTCTCCTCTCACCACATCCCACTACAGATAAACTGCATTACGGTGCTGCAGTCTCACCAGCTCACCTCTCCTCTCACCACATCCCACTACAGATAAACTGCATTACGGTGCTGCAGTCTCACCAGCTCACCTCTCCTCTCACCACATCCCACTACAGATAAACTGCATTACGGTGCTGCAGTCTCACCAGCTCACCTCTCCTCTCACCACATCCCACTACAGATAAACTGCATTATGGTGCTGCAGTCTCACCAGCTCACCTCTCCTCTCACCACATCCAACTACAGATAAACTGCATTATGGTGCTGCAGTCTCACCCAGCTCACCTCTCCTCTCACCACATCCCACTACAGATAAACTGCATTATGGTGCTGCAGTCTCACCAGCTCACCTCTCCTCTCACCACATCCCACTACAGATAAACTGCATTACGGTGCTGCAGTCTCACCAGCTCACCTCTCCTCTCACCACATCTCAGATAAACTCCCAGCTAGATCCCTCATGATAATCAGCCTGAACCATTACTTAGCACCTATAAGATCTTCATGCTTACAGTCACAGATAGGAGTTCAAATGTTCAATGTACTTTTGGTTTTGGGTTACGGAGGCGTACATGACAATGAGTAATATATTTGTATGGAAGGATAAGTTGAAATGCATCTGTGTACACAAAACCCAGACAGGAAGTTGGATGGAGGACATTAAGGTATGGTAGTGGGTGTGTTCTGTACGAAACGCTGTTAAGATGATTCCAGAGAGAAGTGACACATGAAATATTTCTCTGTCACGAAGTGAAAATAACACAAGCCATATAAAAACCATTATTCAATACAAAACATCTAGTCATAAACGTACACACAAGGCATTTAGTACTACAGTTCCCTTCATAGTAAAGTTAATGTCCCAGTAACACGACCAGCAAACATTGGGCATGTGTGTCATGTAAGATAACACGACATCATGACAAGCACATCCACCATGGATATGCATGTAAGTCCAGTAAGCCATGGAGTCCAGTAAGCCTTTATAGGACCTATTCTTTTGTTCTTTAAAGAAGTTATATCTATTACCTACTGTAAATCTTGGATAAATGCTCATTGTCAGTGTATAAACTATCATGCTGTATGCTGACATTGTCATAAGGTATAAGTTGTCAATTTGTGTAAACAGCAATGTCTCCCCGGTATTTGCATGTGTGTTTGTTGGATGACAGAATGTCAATACTAGCTGGTTGAGTAATGGACAGGGTGATTAGGGAGGACAGATTCAGGTATATATATAACAGGATATTATGTATGGGAGAAACCTTATTGAAATGAATTTGAATAGTTCGGCTCATGTGACTTGCTGTGATATCCATGTGGTCACAATAAGTCAATAACTATATTTATTACATGTTCAGGGTGGGAGGCATGTAATATATTTTCAGTCCACCAGGGAAAGATATTCATGTACAGGGACATAGATATGAGATTCCCATGCAACATGAGTGATAGGACTAAAATATTGTGTTTCATCAAGTAAAAAGGGAACATTATGTGAGAGGTATGAATACCTGCTGCCCTTGGCCTCCTCATAGAATGACTTTATCTAAATACAATAAGATGGTTCACCGTTCTCTTTGGCTGTCTAAAAGTCCTGGCTACAGCTTCCTTCATGGGGAAAATTGGGAAGTTGAACAGAGCCAGATAGAGAGAACAAGGTGGGGGCTGAAGAAGTACATAGCTACATTTGTGGATTGTAGCCATGGCAGTGACTGATTTCTTCACATTGCACTGATGGCAGAGCACATCTTTCTCAGCTTCCCACAACTTCTCTTAGACTTCTCTGCGTTTGCTGTCTGTCCTTTTGGGACCGTGAAGGCCTGCGTTAGAATGTACCTTCAGTAACCCTTGCTTGTCGTGAGAGGCGACTAACGGGATCGGGTGGTCAGGCTCGCTGGCATGGTTGACACATGTCATCGGTTCCCAATTGCGCAGATCAATGCTCATGCTGTTGATCACTGGATTGTCTGGTCCAGACTCGATTATTTACAGACCACCGCCATATAGCTGGACTATTGCTGAGTGAGTCGAAAACTACTCATTCATTCACTGTCCTTTTGGAGTCCACTATGCTAACACTGTTGGCATCCCAGATGCCATCTGGTGGATGCCTTCATTGTTGGTGGGGATGTCAGCTGCATCCATTGTTTGGGTTGCTGTTTAGACTTTGGTACCTTCCTTGGTTTGGTACTGACCGAAGTCTGGAGGGCTTTTGGTGTCTATTTCTGTGAGTGTCATCACTCTAAGATCCCTCTACTTGATTCAGTATCTTACAATGGAAGATTGGTCAAGTATTATAGGACTATTAATAAGATATATACATGTAGTATCAATTGAACACATTCAGGTAAACAAAGAGGACATAACAAACTTGGTCATTGTGAATATCAACTTTCATATAAAACAGTCAGTAGACATAATGATAAACTATTGTAATTGTATTTCCTTTCTTCTAGGTATTGTTACGGATACAGAGATTATGATTAACATGTGTATTGTTTTGCAACTAATCGGGATACATCCACTGTTTACAAACTTTTTCTCAATGTATACCTTTAAAGAATGCTGATGCAATGATGGCTGGAATTATATCTGAAACTAATATTTATCAGGGAGAACTATTCAGTATCATGGTATATCAGTTCCAGGTTTACTATGTGTATTTAATAAATGTTGATGTACAGAAGTCAAACTACAAGAAATATTACTTCAATCAGGGTGAGTTGGTACAATCTGTCCAGATTACAGTCTGTTTGGACAAAATGAAATTAGTAGAATAGGAAAAATGAATTACGAAAATTATATTAAATGTATGCTTTTAATAACCCGAATAGTGTAATAACATGACTAAAAATTTTTACTTCATGATGAATTTGTGACACAGTATTTCTGTTTTTCCCTGTTGGTGATGTCTGTGTCTAGGGGGTGAAAGCATCCAAACCCATCATAGCTTGTATAATGATCATAGCCTATTCACAACTGTGTTCTATTTTCAAACAGATGTTTAGTTGACTAGTGGCACTCACCAATATTCCAGCTATACAACAGTAGTTTAAACCAGACAATCCAGTGACTGACATTATCATCATCACTTTGCATAATTGGGATGAAATTACATGTCAGCCAAATCAGCAGACCTGACAACCTAATTCCGCTACAACAAGCATGGGTTGCTGAAGAGTCCATCTCACAGTCCCCAAACCACATTATTTTCCCCACAGCTTAGCCACCACTGCAATGCTAATGCCCTAAATAATGCAAGTCAAGATTTATCTCTGGTCTCCCTGCGGCTCCTTTTCAATTTAAATGAGTTTATTTGTTACAGTCCTAATTATATATATATATATTCAGAGACTTAAAACGTTTGTCTAGTAGCTGAAGAACAGTTTTTACCCGGGTGTTCCCTGGCTTATTGTATTTGGACAGCCACAGTTATCAGTTATTAATGCTGGTGTCCAGGACAACCAATACTTTCCTTACATCTTCATCAGCCCACATTTGGTACATAATGCGGCGTTAAAGAAAACTCCCATTTGAATAATATTTTCTGGTGGTAAAGTGTTACTAGTCCTAGGCCAAATGTTAGAAAAGTCCCTATCTTTTAGGATCTCTCAGCAGCAGTAAAAGCGTTATCCAGTAATTGGTATGACAACTCCCACCCTCCAGAGATTCTTGTCAATGTGGAACTAGACACAGAATGTATCAGGTTGCTGAAAACAAACAAGGTTTACCCCCGCTGTTGAAACAGTGTCCACATGTTCATAGACTAACTGCATGAGTATTAACCACATGGTTTAATGGACGGTGACAAGCACTGATGTTCAACATGATCAGGATATGCAGTATGAGTGATAAGGCCTGGTGTATCATATTACCTGATAATGATGTTATCTCTACATTTGGCCTAGGAGTATTACATAATCTGGTGTACATGTATTTTATGTGACATGACCTCCTTTGATATGGCAGCAAACCTGAAGACAAACTCAGACCAGCTTATCTCCAAGTTGTCTCCGATCACCCAGATACCAGGGTGCATATAGGTCAAGGTTTGTAAGATCACATGACCTGACATGTAAGTTAGGTCGCTGAGTGCAATGTTAGATAGAGCGGTCACAACACAGTGTGAAGGCTGGTGTTGTTGAGTCACTGTAGATCTACATGTCATTGTACGTAAGTCTACGTGGAGATCGGAGGAGCCGATAAACAGGATATGTCCCAACCTCCAGTATTGTGTTGCTTCAGCTATGACAACCTCCTGTTTACAGTCACGACTCCTGGTGACTGGCTAAGACACCCGTTCCTATATATACTGAATGATTCATGACAGGTACAGGGATATCTACAGTCACGATAATGTTTTCAAGGGGGCTCATCATATATACAACTAGTAATGGTTAGTGTGTTATTAAAGCTAACCGGAGAAGATTGTAGTTCTGGTTTAAAAGTAAGTTGACCTATCTTAAAGAAAACAAACTCAGGTGTGTGTGAAGGTAGGGAATGAGTCGGGTAGTTGTGGGGTAGTTGTGGCATTGTTGTGGGGTGGTTGTGGGGTAGTTGTGGGGTAGTTGTGGGTAGTTGTGGGGTAGTTGTGGCATTGTTGTGTTTTGTGTGGTGAAATGGTGTGATCTGCTAGTAAAGGAATTACTGTGATCTTCCAGTAGGGGATGGTGTGATCTGCCAGTAGGGGATGGTGTGATCTGTCAGTAGGAGATGGTGTGATCGTCCAGTAAGGGAATGTGTCATCTTCCATTAAGTGAATGTGTGATCTGTCAGTAGGGGATGGTGTGATCGTCCAGTAAGGGAATGTGTCATCTTCCATTAAGTGAATGTGTGATCTGTCAGTAGGGGATGGTGTGATCTTCCATTAAGTGAATGTGTGATCTGTCAGTAGGGGATGGTGTGATCTTCCAGTAGGGGATGGTGAGATCTTCCATTAAGTGAATGTGTGATCTGTCAGTAGGGAATGTGTGATCTGCCAGTAGGGGATGGTGTGATCTTCCATTAAGTGAATGTGTGATCTGTCAGTAGGGGATGGTGTGATTTTCCAGTAAGTGAATGTGTGATCTGCCAGTAGGGGATGGTGTGATCTTCCAGTAAGGGAATGTGTCATCTTCCATTAAGTGAATGTGTGATCTGTCAGTAGGGAATGGTGTGATCTTCCATTAAGTGAATGTGTGATCTGCCAGTAGGGGATGGTGTGATCTGTCAGTAGGAGATGGTGTGATCATCCAGTAAGGGAATGTGTCATCTTCCATTAAGTGAATGTGTGATCTGTCAGTAGGGGATGGTGTGATCGTCCAGTAAGGGAATGTGTCATCTTCCATTAAGTGAATGTGTGATCTGTCAGTAGGGGATGGTGTGATCTTCCATTAAGTGAATGTGTGATCTGTCAGTAGGGGATGGTGTGATCTTCCATTAAGTGAATGTGTGATCTGCCAGTAGGGGAATGGTGTGATCTTCCATTAAGTGAATGTGTGATCTGCCAGTAGGGGATGGTGTGATCTGTGTGTAGTGGAATGTCAGCATGATCCTTATTAGTTGATTCATATCAACTTATTTCAGTCTTCAGCCACATGTACTCTAAGTGCAGTGTATGGGATTCTTCCACTCATCTGGTGGGGCAGTTGTTAGTGAAACATCAAGTAGCATATGAGAGGTTTTCTACCCTGTACATAGGATGACCCCCTCCCTCTCCCCCTTCCCCCTTCCTTCTTCATTCTAGATATGATATTGATCCCCATATGTGTTATTTATGAGGGACAAAGCTCCAATCATCCAGGAAGCCGGATGAAACCGGCGAAAATGCCACACCAAATTATTGGCGCTTCCAGCCCGCCAGCATATTCAGTCACCACCGAACCCTTCGTTCCGCGGCAAGCGCCGCCCGCCACATGGTCATGCGCCCATTCCAGCACCGGCAAGCCACGCGCATAGCCATTGCGTTCCTGACCACTCGCCAAATCCTGCTGAGAGGCTTATGGTGGGCTGAGATGGTTCCATTGGATAACATCAGGTGGAAGGGTCCTTTCGATAATTTTCTCCGTACTTCTCTGCAGGCCTGATGGTCTATGACCATTGCCCCTTGGGCGCTTGCTGCAATCATGAGTGGGTTAAAGAAAACATTTGGTTCAGGAGCAGCTGTATTTGTCCTTAGTCCAGTTCTGCTCGCGAAGCCGCGTTAGTTGGCGTTCACGGGCTTGGGGCGAGTATTTTCGTGCCGCTGGATGAATTGTAGCGTCTCGGTGCCCGCCTGTGGTTGCGCGAAAAGAATGATTTTGGATGGAATGACCAGGATAAAATGGTTGGTGCCGGTACTCACTTGCCTGCCGCACCATGCCGGATGAGACCAGCCATACTACGCGCAAACACCGCTGCACCCGGATGTTGCCTGGTGTCCCGCCCATCCCATCCGCCCGTCCCGCCTTCCACGCCAACCGCCCGCGCGGCACAGGCTTGCGCGACATTGCCAGCAACATGGCGAGGCGCGACCCGTACGGTGCCAGCACTCGGCAGGTTTATGGCGGCGAAGAATGCCGCATGGCGCTTTACTGCGGGCGGCAGCAGCGTGATTTCGCGGCGTCGAGAGGAATCGGGGACATACTGGATGAATGGTGGCGGCAGGTGAGACAGGCCATTATGACGCCAACGCGAGGAGCCAGGCGATTCGCGGTAACGCAGGAGCGGACCCGCGTGAGACGAATGAGGCAATGGCATTGCGGCGACCGCATGCTGGAGGAGTGATGCATGCAAATGGTAGTGATCAAAGTAAATGGCGGCACGTAATTGTGGAGTATAGAGAGGGACATGGGACAGGTGTGAGGATTTGTGAATATAGAGGGACATTGGGACAGGTGTGAGATTTGTGAGAATATAGAGAGGGACATGGGACAGGTGTGTGATTTGTGTGAATATAGAGTGGGACAATGTTGGGGACAGGTGTGAGATTTTATGAATATAGAGAGGGACAGGTGGGACAGGTGTGACATTTGTGAGGTATAGAGAGGGGACATGGGACAGGTGTGAGGATTTGTGAGTATAGAGAGGGACATGGGACAGGTGTGAGATTTGTGAATATAGAGAGGGACTTGGGACAGGTGTGAGATTTGTGAGTATAGAGAGGGACATGGGACAGGTGTGAGATTTGTGAATATAGAGAGGGACATGGGACAGGTGTGAGATTTGTGAGTATAGAGAGGGACATGGGACAGGTGTGAGATTTGTGAGTATAGAGAGGGACATGGGACAGGTGTGAGATTTGTGAGTATAGAGAGGGACATGGGACAGGTGTGAGATTTGTGAAGTATAGAGAGGGACATGGGACAGGTGTGAGATTTGTGAGTATAGAGAGGGACATGGGACAGGTGTGACATTTGTGAATATAGAGAGGGACATGGGACAGGTGTGAGATTTGTGAATATAGAGAGGGACATGGGACAGGTGTGAGATTTGTGAATATAGAGAGGGACATGGGACAGGTGTGACATTTGTGAGTATAGAGAGGGACATGGGACAGGTGTGAGATTTGTGAGTATAGAGAGGGACATTGGACAGGTGTGACATTTGTGAGTATAGAGAGGGACTTGGGACAGGTGTGAGATTTGTGAGTATAGAGAGGGACATGGGACAGGTGTGAGATTTGTGAATATAGAGCGGGGACTTGGGACAGGTGTGAGATTTGTGAGTATAGAGAGGGACATGGGACAGGTGTGAGATTTGTGAGTATAGAGAGGGACATGGGACAGGTGTGAGAGATTTGTGAGTATAGAGAGGGACATGGGACAGGTGTGAGATTTGTGAGAATATAGAGAGGGACATGGGACAGGTGTGAGATTTGTGAATATAGAGAGGGACATGGGACAGGTGTGAGATTTGTGAGTATAGAGAGGGACATGGGACAGGTGTGTGAGATTTGTGAGTATAGAAGGGACATGGGACAGGTGTGAGATTTGTGAAGTATAGAGAGACATGGGACAGGTGTGAGTATATAGAGAGGGACATGGGACAGGTGTGAGATTTGTGAGTATAGAGAGGGACATGGGACAGGTGTGAGATTTGTGAATATAGAGAGGGACATGGGACAGGTGTGAGATTTGTGAGTATAGAGAGGGACATGGGACAGGTGTGAGATTTGTGAATATAGAGAGGGACATGGGACAGGTGTGAGATTTGTGAATATAGAGAGGGACATGGGACAGGTGTGTGATTTGTGAATATAGTGTGGGACAATATTAGGACAGGTGTGAGATTTGTGAATATAGAGAGGGACATTGGACAGGTGTGACATTTGTGAATATAGAGAGGGACATGGGACAGGTGTGAGATTTGTGAATATAGAGAGGGAGTGGGACAGGGACAGGACAGGTGTGAGATTTGTGAATATAGAGGGACATGGGACAGGTGTGAGATTTGTGAATATAGAGAGGGGACTTGGGACAGGTGTGAGATTTGTGAGTATAGAGAGGGACATGGGACAGGTGTGAGATTTGTGAATATAGAGAGGGGGACATTTGGATTTGTG
Organism: Haliotis rubra; assembly: GCF_003918875.1. Classification (NCBI taxonomy): domain Eukaryota; kingdom Metazoa; phylum Mollusca; class Gastropoda; order Lepetellida; family Haliotidae; genus Haliotis; species Haliotis rubra. Next base: position 643,681 of record NW_025767160.1, read on the forward strand.
TGGGATTTGTGTGAGTAGATTTGTGAGTATAGAGAGGGACATGGGACAGGTGTGAGATTTGTGAATATATAGAGACAGGGACATGGGACAGGTGTGAGATTTGTGAAATATAGAGAGGGACATGGGACAGGTGTGGTAGAGATTTGTGAGATATAGGAGGGGACACCAGAGGACAGGTGTGGAGATTTGTGAGTGTGACGAGGACATAGGACCGCAGGTGTGAGATTTTGTGGACTGGGACAGGTGTGAGAGATGTGTGAGCCATATAGAGAGGACATGGGACAGGTTTGACATTTGTGTGAGTATAGAGAGGAGACATGGGACAGGTGTGTGATTTGACAGATGTAGAGAAGGACATGGGACAGGTGTGAGATTTGTGAGTATAGAGAGGGACATGGGACAGGTGTGAGATTTGTGAGAATATAGAGAGGGACATAGGGACAGGTGTGAGATTTGTGAATATAGAGGGACATGGGACAGGTGTGGATTTGCAGAGAAGTATAGAGGAGGGACAGGAATGGGACAGGGGTGTGGACATTTGTGAGTATAGAGAGGGACATGGACAGTGGACAGGTGTGAGATTTGTATACAGAGGACATGGGACAGGTGTGAGATCTGTGAGCAGGAGGGACTGATGGACAGGTGTGACATTTGACAGAATCATAGAGGACAACAAGGACTTGGTGAGACAGGAGTGAAACATGTGACAGTATGTGAGAGGGACATGGACAGGTGTGAGACACAGGAATATAGGACATGGGACTTAGGACAGACATTGAGATTTGTGAGGACATGGAGACAGGGACACGGGACAGGTGGACACGGACAGGACAGAGATTTGTGTGTGACATAAGAACAGGAGGACATGGACAGGAGACGAATGAGATTCCCAGACAGAGAGGGACATGGGACAGGAGACAGACATTTGGAGTACAGAGCAGGGACATGGGACAGGTGGTGTGAGACATTTGTGAGGAGGACATGGACAGGACAGGTGACATGGATTTGTGAATATAAGGAATGGACATGGGACAGGTGTGAGGACACTGGATCTAGGAGGGACAAGGTGGAGAGGTGTAGGATTTGTGAGGAGACATGGACATTGGACAGAGGACATGGACATTTGTGAGTATAGAACAGGGACATGGGGACAGAACAGTAGAGGAATTTGTGAATATAAGAGGGACATGGACAGGACAGACTTGTGAACATTTGGGACACAGGACAGGACTTGTGAATGAGGACACTGACAGTGGAGATCTGTGAACAGTGGACCCCAGGACCTGGTGAGACGAAGAGAGGACATGGACAGTGGACAGGTGAGACTCCAGGAATAAGACACGGACTCCAGGACAGGTGGAGGACTCCAGAATACAGAGGACACGTGACAGACTTGTGGACAGGATTTGAGGATTTTAGGACAGGGACACAGAAGAGACAGGTGGACAAAGAGAGGACATGGACAAGGTGTGGAGACGGAACACAGAGGGACATGTGGACAGGCTACAGAGGGATGGACAGGTGGAAGGACACGTGAACATGGACAGGACATTTGTGAACACATAGACATGGACAAGGTGGAGACATGTGACAGGTGTGGATGGACAAGACACTTGTGAGGACATAGGACAGGTGAGATATTTGTGAATGAGACAGAGGAGGACATGGACAGGTCACTTGGAGAGACACCCATGTATAGAGAGGACATGGGACAGGTGAGATTTGTGGACAGGACAGGGGACAGGGGACATATTGTGAGACAGAGGGACATGGACATGTGAGATTTGTGAGTATAGAGAGGGACATGGGACAGGTGTGAGATTTGTGAATATAGAGAGGGACATGGGACAGGTGTGAGATTTGTGAATATAGAGAGGGACAATATTGGGACAGGTGTGAGATTTGTGAATATAGAGAGGGACATGGGACAGGTGTGAGATTTGTGAATATAGAGTGGGACAATATTAGGACAGGTGTGAGATTTGTGAATGTAGAGAGGGACATGGGACAGGTGTGAGATTTGTGAATATAGAGTGGGACAATATTGGGACAGGTTTGAGGATTTGTGAATTTGAGAATATAGAGTATAGAGGACATGACAGGACAGGTGAAGGACGGAGGACAGGGTGTGACATTTGTGAATGTAGAGGGACATAGGACAGGTGTGAGATTTGTGAATATAGAGGAGGAATATTAGGACAGGTGTGAGATTTGTGAATATATAGAGAGGGACATGGGACAGGTGTGAGATTTGTGAATATAGTGTGGGACAATATTAGGACAGGTGTGAGATTTGTGAATATAGAGAGGGACATGGGACAGGTGTGAGATTTGTGAATATAGAGAGGGACATGGGACAGGTGTGAGATTTGTGAATATAATGGGACAGGTGTGAGATTTGGACAATATTTGACAGGTGTGAGATTTGTGAATATAGAGAGGGACATGGACAGTGTGGACATTTGTGAGATAGAGTGAACATTGGGACAGGTGTGAGATTTGGAATATAGAGATGGACATGGACAGGTGTGAGATTTGTGAATGTAGAGAGGGACATGGGACACGTGTGAGATTTGTGAATATAGTGTGTGACAATATTGGGACAGGTGTGAGATTTGTGAATATAGAGAGGGACATGGGACAGGTTTGAGATTTGTGAATGTAGAGAGGGACATGGGACAGGTTTGAGATTTGTGAATATAGAGTGGGACAATATTAGGACAGGTGTGAGATTTGTGAATATAGAGAGGGACATGGGACAGGTTTGAGATTTGTGAATATAGAGAGGGACGTTGGACAGGTGTGAGATTTGTGAATGTAGAGATACACTGTGCCATGTGTATTTTAGTGACACTGTGCCATGTGTATGTTAGCGACACTGCCATGTGTATGTTAGCGAAACTGTGCCATGTGCATGTTAGTGACACTGTGCCATGTGTTTGTTAGTGACACTGTGCCATGTGTTTGTTAGCGACACTGTGCCATGTGTATGTTAGTGACACTGTGCCATGTGTATGTTAGTGACACAGTGCCATGTGTATGTTAGTGACACTATGCCATGTGCATGTTAGCATCACTGAGCCATGTGTATGTTAGCGACACTGTGCCATGTGTATGTTAGCGACACTGTGCCATGTGCATGTTAGTGACACTGTGCCATGTGTATGTTAGCGACACTGTGCCATGTGCATGTTAGCGACACTGTGCCATGTGTATGTTAGCAACACTGTGACATGTGTATGTTAGTGACACTGTCCCATGTGCATGTTAGTGACACTGTGCCATGTGTATGTTATTGACATTGTGCCATGTGCATGTTAGTGACACTGTGCCATGTGTATGAGAGTGACACTGTGCCATGTCCATGTTAGTGACACTGTGACATGTGTATGTTAGCGACACTGTGCCATGTGTATGTTAGTGACACTGTGACATGTGTGTGTTAGCGACACTGTGCCATGTGTATGTTAGCGACACTGTGCCATGTGTATGTTAGCGACACTGTGCCATGTGTATGTTAGCGACACTGTGACATGTGTATGTTAGCGACACTGTGACATGTTAGCGATGCTGTGACATGTGTATGTTAGCGATACTGTGACATGTGTTTGTTAGCGACATGCTGCTGACTGTAAATGTGTGAGAAATATGTATGACCTGCTTATACAGCCCAGCTGTTGTCCAGCTGACACAATTATGACACAATCACTGCATAATATTTCACTATAATTATAACAGTGGTATGTGCATGTTCGTTTAACGTCACGGGCAACTGGGATATGATGACATGCATGTACTAAGTCAATGAGTGGAACCAGGCTGGTTGCTAAAAACTGTTTCCTACCTTTTACTCCGAGGCCATTCAAACAGTGAAAATTAACATGTGTTTCACATGATTTTTTCCACCACTGTCTTTTGTATTTGTATTAAATGATGTTTCTAAAACATACTACAGTTCTCTGTTGCCGATAAATGTTTGGCTTAGACAGTAACCAATCAAATGATTGCTTCACATGTTTACCTGTAAATCATCATCTGACAGGTAAAGTTTGAATACACCCATGTCACTGTAGTATGGCTGATATTGTTACATCATATAACTTGTTCATACATATAGTAGGTGTAGATCTATTTGTTTTGAGGGCCTTCCGACCTGTTTGGTATTGTTACCGGACTTGTATACACCTGTAAAATAGTATGTACTCCTGTTATAAGGTTGATTAGGAGATCGCTTTCATGTATGTTGTCACTCAAAGGAGATGGAGATATTTGTTTGTTTGTTTACACTGTGCTAGCAAATAAGGCTGTGTTTGCTCATCAGGTGGAGATCTGATTTCCTACTATCATCCCCCGCCCCCCTCCACACACACACCCACACACACACATGAGTGAGTGAGTTTATATTCCAGCTATATGGTGGCGGTCGGTAAATAATCGAGTCTGGACCAGACAATCCAGTGATCAACAGCATGAGCATCGATCTGCGCAATTTGGAACCATTGACATGTGTCAACCAAGTCAGCGAGCCTGACCACCCGATCCCGTTAGTTGCCTCTTACGACAAGCATGGGTTACTGAAGGCACACTCTAACCCGGACACACACTCACACACACACACGAATGATATTGAGACTTGTGATAATTGTTGTACTTATTGGTTAATCAGGCTGAAAGGGTCGTTGTTGGCACGGGTACTACAGATGTGTACCCCAGGTACGTTTCTGTATACAGAAATGTACCCTGGCCATAATCAGAATACAGAAATGTACCCTAGGACGATTCCATTCTGCATTGTGGAGTTTTCTTGATCGGAACTGTCATACTGTTGTATTAGATGCATTTGATTGCGTTATATAAGAGCATACACAGTATAAGGGGCAGTGGGATAGCCTAATGGTTAAAGCGTTGGCTCGTCACGCCGGGGACCCGGGTTCGAATCCCCACATGGGTACAATGTGTGAAGCCCATTTCTGGTGTCCCCTGCCGTGATGTTGCTGGAATATTGCTAAAAGTGGCGTAAAACCAAACTCAGTCAGTCAGTCAGACAAAGTATAACGAATATTCCACGGTGCACAACATACACCACTCACAATCAGCTGAACGGGAATAACTACAGTATTGGGTCGCGGAATATGGACTCGTCCGTCGTTTAGGGTACCGGGTACGTTTCTGTAGATTGACTTTGTTTAGGGTACATGTCTGTATGCAGAAACATACCTGGGGTCATTACATACGAATTAAGGGGCGGTGGGGTAGCCTGGTGGTTAAAGCGTTGGCTCGTCACGCCGAAGACCCGGGTTCGATTCCCCACATGGGCACAATGTGTTAAGCCCATTTCTGGTGTCCCCCGCCGTGATATTGCTGGAATATTGCTAAAAGCGGCGTAAAACTAAACTCAGTCAGTCAGTCAGACATACGAATTATACGAAACGAGTGTCCTTCCTGTGGTATCTGACCGAGCGAAAGCGAGGTCAGATAACATAGGAAGGTCACGAGTTTCGTATAATTCGTATGTAATGAGACCGAGTGTGGTATTTTATTTATTACCGACGTCTTACATGCATTTAAATTGACAAAATAGCGTATTTTTGTTATGTTTTTGGTTTCAAACCGAAACCGGTTTCATAAAGAGGTTGCGGAAGAGTTTTGTACTGTAGTACAATATGTGCATGACGCCACACTAATGACATCACTGCCATGGTAACCGACGTCACGATGCATGTCAGTTGTCAACGCCTCGTACAGCCTCCTACAGTAAACTACTCCGTTGCACCTCATTTCTTGGTTTCCAGTTGCTTCATTCGGCTAACATCACTGGTGGAAACATTGCGTTTATGTTTTTCGACAGATATAATGTCTCAGTTCGACTCACAATTAAACAGCGACACGGCAACGTTAGCAATGTTTACATTCTCACACTACATTTAGTTGTAGAATGAATGAATTCACGTGTTTGTTATGAATGAAAAAATAGTTACGTCAGAATGTGACCTAATTGAGAGGTCATCGGTTATCCAATCAAATCGTTAGAATTTCAGGTCAAGTCGTTACGACACAGGTCAACGCGATACGACACTCGTGTGACGTACGAGATTAATATGCAACTACCCATACGTTGACCACGTGGATAATAAATATCTCTAGTACCTGTGCCGACAACGCCCCTTCAGCGTTAATCAGCACTGAACATGACATTTTAGTGGTATCTGACTGTAGTTAATTCTTGATGTTAATGCCATTAAAGTAAAATCATAGGACACCCTTACGTACAATTTCACTAACTTTTTGAGTCTCATGTTTACATTGTTCACACCCTTTTCCCACACACCAAAACATCGGAGTTTCACGCCCCTACTTAGCACCTGACTGTAGCAACACTGCCCCAGATTACTGCAGCAGTGTGCATCTGTACAACCAGCCAGTCTGCCACACAGTGGCCGCAGCTCCTAGCTCCACCACAGGCTGCTATATATACGGCAACCTGCTTCAGTCGTCAGTGCCAGGCATTCCTCAAGGCAGTGTGTCCCATTCACAGGGTAAGCCAGCCTATTATCCCCACCAGTGAGGGTATGCATTGTTTCCCAGACCCCAAGCCTGTTTACCCTGCTAGTGAGAGCTACACGCTTCAGTGGAACACACCTCACAGATCCTTGATAAAGTTCAGCCCTGTGCTCAACTGTGGCTGGGGTCAAGGTAGTGTACATGTGAGTTGGAAGGAAGGAAGGAAGTAGAAGACTACTAAACTTCTAAATTGATCCTTCAGGCTGTGTAGCTAGAGGGGTGTTATGTAGAGGCAGTGGTGTGTCGACTTCATGGTAGACTGGTTATCTTCCAAACAGTGTGAGTATGTCCAGAGTTGTCATGTGGATCTTACCATATATAACTTACTCCAACTCCAACCTGTGCTCTAGACGGGTCTCCTGCAGGTGTGGGAAATACAAGTACCCAGTGTGTGATTGAGTTAATTCATTGTTTCAGGCAGGTTGTGTCAATATTTGATTGTGATAACAGATTATTATTGTGTTGAGAAGTTGTATCAGTTATGGGGGTAAAGGGTATATAACAGTCGGTTCATGTATCTTCATGGAAATATGTTGGAACATTCTAACTTATAGTGTTATTAATTATTCAAACTCTCTTGCAGATAAATACATTTTAGATTATATAAAAATAATGGTATTTCTTTCTGATATTAGTGTGATTTCATGTTGAACAATGGGGAAATTTCTATGGATATATATACAACTCTATGTTTCTGTGTAGTTGCAACACCATTATCAAGCACTTGCACTTGCTTGATAACAGTGTTAGCATCTGTGCCAAACGGTCACCTACATTAATAATAAAGAAGCTGTATATCTGAACTTTCTCCATTTTTCCATATTCTACATGCCACTGAAAGAAGTGATTTCATGTTGCTGACAAGTCTAGAAATGAACACCACTCTTAAATACTAGTGCGTGACCTCACCCACTAAAGTACTGTCGGAAATAGAAAAAAACTGTTTTTAGGCTGTTACTCTGTATCCCTAAAATTTACACAATTGCAAATAGCATATGTCGAAATAACCCACTTCGGCCTAACTGGACGTTCAGTGGGATGCGTAATACGATATCCAGAAAAGCATGTTTACTCGTAAAATCGGGCAAAACTTAGAAAAAATACGAAGAGCTGCTGAAAACAATAGATCAGACTATAGATGGCAATTAGGTTGCTCAGCCAGGTATGACGACAGACCGTCGACTCACCTGGCATGAAATGCACGTGCTGCCTACAGGCACAAGGGGTCATCTCAAAGATATTTTGTGCTTTTTCATGTGTGTTGACTATGTCTCATCTATTGATTAACATCTTACGTGTCTTTCTTTCATAAAGTCTATGTTGAGATATGTAAAAGAGTATGATACCCGAAAACCATAGAAACGCATCGTAGTATATAGGTGGCATGACCACCCGAAGATCGACAGGACTGGATAGTATTTGAAAAATTGTTATGACATGCCGTGTACCTCCCCAGTATAATTGCCCTAAAGGATTATCTTATCTTAGCTGATATCTCTATCCCCAAGCCCGACCCCAGGTTTTGCTTTTGAGACGACCCCTCCTATCTGTTTCTTTTTATAGTGACAGTGAGACTGCATGGTAGCTACATCCTTAATAGTTTCAGCATAAAAGTTATTATTTTTTACGCCAGCTATCGTTTATAATGAATCTACGTCTAATTTCCAATTTGGCATTTAAAAAGTGTCCTTTGTAATACAATATCGTCACACACTAATTTGCATAAAGCCATGGTCTGTTCCAAATAAGTCTTTTTGGACTTAGAAAACAACCGCATTGCTCATTTCTGCACTAATTTCCCCTCAGTAAAGTGCTTTTTCTCCGTTTCCTATCTCTCTACCACTGAGACTGTAGTTAGGCCGAAATTAGTTTAACAGATATTTCACACTTTCACATATCAACTACATAAATTGTAGAGATAAATGAGAAAATACAGTTTTTTTCTATTTCCGACAGTACTTTAGTCCTGCCCTGTGTGTTATCAGAGTTCAGTGAATGTGTGTGTTGTGTGTAAGTGAACCTGTCCAGTGTTACAGTTTTATATGGTTTTATGACCATATACCCAATAGCACATATGTGAGATTCCATTCACTGATCAGGTTGAAGTATGCAGTCAAGTGGATGGCAGACAAGGTGAACAAACAATAGTCACACTGATACTGGAAACATCTGTAAGGATGCAGTTGTATTTGCTGTATCAATGCATTCATGAAATCATCATCATTTAATCCATAACTACATTTATTACAAATTGGTACCTTATTGTTAGTGATCAGTGAATTAAAGTTCCTGTTCTCTTATCTCTGACAACTGTGTTGTACATTGTACACAATACAAAGTTAATAGCTTATTCATGAAGCCTTGCAAACAGAACGTTGGGAGATCAATACTGGGTAGGCCCCTTAGACGTTGCTGAGAGTGGTTGTAGTACCGCAGTTGGGCCGTGGGCTGCGCTTGCTCATTTCACAACAGGGGCTTGTGATGTTGGAGTGTGTGATGTTGGAGTGTGTGATGTTGGAGTGGGTGATGTATCCGGCAGTGTGGTAGATCTCAGTGATGAAGAAATCTTCCAAGTATCCCTGTCTTGAAAACATGTTTTTAAGTGTTCAATTTTGCTACAGGTTGTCTTGGGAGGTAGTCCCGGCCTTGGCAGTTTGTGGACAGTGTGAACGACTTCAGCCTGTAGTCAGTTGGTTCTGGCAAATTTTCTCAGCATTTTGATGTCTCAAAGGATGTGACAGCACATTGTTTCTCAACTTCTTGCTGTAATGATAAACAGTAGAGCAACGCTTGTGTAGGAGGCATGCTTCACTGATCCCAATCGGTAGAGTGATTCAGCATGAATGAGTACGAAGGCAGGTCACGGGGTTACACGCGGAGTAACCCTACACCTGATGACTGGGATAATGTTGCACCGGATTACGAGGATGAGTCGAGTCCAAGACACTCAGGCGAAGCAGGACCTGTTTGGACTACACCCAGTCACCAGCCACCTGAGACATATACCCATGGTGGACGGAGACAGGCAGGCAGGGAAATAGACAGGTCCGAGTTACATCCGGTGGGGTATAGTTCTTCCATGGATAACAGAGGTGGTGTAAACCCAGGGTACAGATCCTCGGATGGTGACATTCCCTATGGAAGGGACAGATCTGATGTCGAGAGGGGATACTCTCCCGAACGCCAACACAGTCGGCAAGGGTCAGGAGGGTATGACAATCAAGGGTTTCCAGATGGACCAAGAGTTTATTCAGTAGATGATTACGAGGCACAAAGGTACATGGCACAACGTGGTCGATCTCCTGAGGTTACCCGGAATGAAGCCTTCCAGATGTCTGACAATGGAACATCCCCTGGTGGTGTTGCTGATTTCTCCCCACAGCTGGGACGGTATAGTGACGAAGTAGATGGACGGTATGTACAGCATAATGGGAGGCATTACCGTACAGACAATGACAATTATTCAGTGTACAGCTTGGATTTTGGTGACTTTGCAGTGGGAAATAACGTATGGGATAAACTGCATACAATTCGACTCAGGAGAAAGAGTCAGAAGTCAAGAAAATCTGCACGGACCTTGTCACGTCGTCGACATGAAGACGATGAGGATGAGGATGATGAAGAAGAGATGGAAGGATTACTGCCTAGTCTGCAGGCTCGTGTCAAGCAGAAATCCCTTCATGAACGACTCAAGGATAGGGTGCAGTCGACTAACGAAGCAGCGGAAGCGATGAGGTAACTTGTAGGATGTGAAACTGGTGTAAAAGATTGTCAAGATCATACCTCTCATTGCTGTTTGACACCTGGTTAGTTTAGACACAGAAATGTCTCAATAACATTGATTTTTAATATTTGAGAACTTACTTTACTTATAGATGCATCCAAGGTGTCCTGCTATAGATTTCTACTTATTTCACCTAATGTTATATTTGTTGGTGTTCACTGAAACTGGGTGATGGATCAAACGTGAATTACAGTCCATTTTGATTTCAGTTGAGACCAATTGCTCACTAACACAAAATCTAATGAATGCAACAAAACCAAATTTTGCACAGTCACATGAAATCGACAGACCAGTGTCACCAACTCTGACGATTTGTCTCATAAGTTTGGACACCCGAATAAAAAAGTTGTTTAACAGACAATCATTATTTTGTTGTCAAATTTCGCTATTTCTTACAAGGGGGAACCACTTGCTGGTAGAACATCCAGCTGTGCGAGTTGCACGTGTGAAATTGAAATTTCACTGCACACACTACCTGGCTGTTCATCGAGCAAGTGGCCCCCCTCGTACAAAATAGCGAAATGTGACTTTTAAATTCGTGTGTCCAAAATTATGAGAAAAATCATCAGAGTTGGTCTGTTGATTTTCATGTGACTGCAAAATTTGGTTTTGTTGCAATTATTAGATTTTGTGTTAGTGAGCAATTCATCGGTCTCAAATAAAATCAAATGGACTGTAAGCAACATGTCTCTGCCCTGCCTACAGACCTCACAAAGTCATCGACTGAGGCATAAAATTAAAAATGAACATTTGACAACATTGATCTAAGTAGATTTGAGCTATAGTATCTATTTTTCAACTTTTGTAGGTATTTGCCAGACCCTACTGAAAAATTAAAAATGAACATTTGACACATTTCAATTAGTCAGCTGGGACATATTTTTCATTTTATAGGTATTTATTCTTGTGTTGAATTTGTTCGGACAAAAGTTAAAATGTTATGATTTATTATTGACTTAAACTTTAAAAGTCCACAACAAATAAAAAATTTGCAGCCACTCTGTAAGAATTATGTGGCAATGTTTTCAGCCATTCATCTCTGAAATACACAATGCCATTTGATGGAATTGGTTAGGTACAAAAGTTATGCAAGTACGTGTGAATAAATAAATAAGTAAATTGAATGAACAATATGTCGTTCTGATAGTCTATTATATAAACCATGATCAGAAAAGCCAGTTATATTTCAAATCCTAACCCTGAAAAAGAATTGAATGAGGAAAAGTATGAAATCACAAGAGCAGTTTGTTTGTTGACAGACATACATGCGTTCATGTGTAGCACAAACATGTTTTCCTGCAGTAGGGTATGCTCTAATAAATTACATTATGCTAGACAGTGAGACACATTCATAACACAGCTGCATGTCGCCATTCTAGAAGTTGGTGAGTCAAAAATGAAACATACAACCTTATGGAGTTCAACTCATCGTTTTGTGCACAGAGCGACATTTCAATGTAGAATTTTACATCGGTATCAAATAGCTTGATAACAATGTAAGAAATTAGCTTGATAACAGTGCTCTAAAATGCAACAATGTAAGAATGACAGCTGCATATGTCAATAACCCTCTAGGAAAATCAAATAGCTTGATAACAAAACAAAATGAAAAGTCAGATGTTTGATTAGGAGCATTTTAGAAGATACTATTTGATGAACATAGAGATATTTCTGGGATACATGTTCTTTTTATTCTTGAGTAACGTTTCGGGGCTTGTTCTGGTCCCATCATCAGGTAAAACTGAACAGTAACTGTTAGAGAAATATCTCTATGTTCATCAAAATGTGAAATCAACATATAATGAAATAAGAAAGTGGCCACAGCTTTGTTTCAGATGCTGTTTATTATTATTATCTCATTTACTTTAAATCCTACAAAAGTACAAAAAGTTGGAGAATATTTGCTGGGTAAGAGCTATGCTAGTCATAAGACCCTTGCCTGTTGGATTCTCTCAATCAAAAAATGCATTTTAACCTTGTACTGGCTTTCACAAATTTCTTTTGGAATAATCAAACAGCATATATTTGAATAGTGTCATATTTCTGCTTGACCTGACAAAACTGAATGTTATCTGAATATCGGAGGGGAAGGCTTTCTGAAACTAGATACCTGGCAAACACTGATTTCAGCTTCAGTAAACATGTGGTATGTCAACCATAGCAGTAGTATCTCTTACTGATGTAAGTCAGGTTATATTGACATTAACCCTGCTGCTTGTCAATACAGTTCACAGATGTACATATCAGTTGAACTGTGAGTGAGTGAGTTTAGTTTTACGCCGCTTTTAGCAATATTCCAGCAACATCACGGTGGGGGACACCAGAAATGGGCTTCACACATTGTACCCATGTGGGGAATCGAACCTGGGTCTTCGGTGTGACGAAATTGAAACTAGAAGTAAAACATGTATGTAAGTGTTCTGTCTACATAATAAAGGTCTATGTATACTTTGTCTATGTATACTTTGTCTATGAGAAACAACCAGTTCCCTCGGCAGCTTGTTGTTACAACTTCATCAATTACTGTAACGCCCAGTTAATGAACACTGAGCCTAAAGAGGGTCATTAGGTGTATGACACATAGAGCTGGGAGGAAAATAGTGGGTAGAATACACTGCATTGTGTTGTTGTTGAGGCTTGGTGTCAGATATAAACCACTGGTAACTAGGATGGTGTTGGGAACACTTCTTGCATTATTGTTGCAGTTCACTTTAATCAATTATTCAAGAAGGAAGTCTTCAGGAAAGTATTCATTACCAGGGCACAACTAATATTAATATTCCTTTTTGTTAGAAAACAATTAACTAAAATAGTTTCATTGTATATTACTATCTGGGAAAAGTATGTGTATATTTTTATACCACACTGATGCTGAACATACATTTCATTATACATATCTTACATTCTTTGTTACATCTAAATTGTCTTGAATTAACATATAATTTCTGACAATTTTCATAATATGTTAACATTCAAAAAGCACATTTTTATCAATGTGCCACTTGAAACTGAACTTCAGTGATGCATGATACTGGGACAAAGGGCTTATGGGCACACACCTGTAAAAAAGGGTCCTTGTAATTTACATCCTATCCCAATTTAGATGCCACACCTGGGGTACAAGATAAAAGCATGGTGCCAGAACAAAACTGCTGGCTATTATTTCATCATCTGAGGTTGAAAAATAATGAATAATTTTTCTCTGATGATACATCTATGTATCCGAAATGGGATCCCTATCTTTCGACTCTAGAAAAACGTTAGCAAAACCCACTCAAACCCATCCATTCGTCGTGCAAATGACGTTAGTGCCAAATCAGGTTTTGCACGTGCAGTCGATCACGTGATCTTCGCATCGAAGTTTTCTTCATATGCACGTGTTTGCATTGGCCTCAAGAATTGAAAAAACACTTTTAAACCACAGTTCTAACGGTACTTTTTTTGCCACGCATTGTCAAATGTAACGTGAACATGCCGCTGGCATGTTGCAAGCAGGAAGATCAGTTATTGACGTCGCAAGAGCAATGGGATGCAGCCGTCGTACTGTGTATGACTTGCGAGGTCGTCTACAACAAACTGGCACCACTTCTGATGATCGCCCAAGGTCGGTCGTCCATGTGTGACGTCACAAGCAGAAGACCGTCAAATCGTCCTCACGTCACCTACGTGACAGATTTCTGCCGCTACTACGAACCAGGGCTGAGATGCTTAGAGGTCGACTGTCCTTACAGACCATTCAAAATCGATTGCGGGCTGCCAATCTCCATTCTCGACGTCCATATCGTGGGCCAATATTGACGCCGTTTCATCAACGTCAACGTCTGCTGTGGGCCCAACGTCACCTCCAATGGACCCAGAGAGACTGGAATCGAGTCGTCTTTAGCGATGAATCCAGGTTTACCCTCAGATTCGCGGACGGCAGGCATAGAGTCTGGAGACGACGCCGTGAACGGTATGTCCAATGTTGTGTACAGGAAGTCGACAGATTCGGGGGCGGAAGTTGCATGGTGTGGGGTGCTTTCTGTGGGAACAACCATTCCCGACTTCTGGTCATCCGTTGAAACCTCACAGCTGCTGCTTACCGACCAGGTGCTCACCCCTGAACTCGTTCCTTTCATGGCGGCTCATGGTCCAGGCCGCATACCGCGATGTTGACACGAGATTTCCTTCAAAACGCTGGAATCAGCGTCATGGACTGGCCATCGAGGTCCCCTCACCTTAATCCAATAGAGCACGTTTGGGATGCACTTGGGAGAAAGCTTCGTGGTCTTAGGAACCAACCTCAGAATTTGCAGGAACTTGGCGCTGCCTTGCAAGAGCAATGGCGCAGAATCCCCAACCACGTGTTCACAAGCATCAGGCAGTCGATGAGGAGACGGTGTTTGGCAGTGGTGAATGCGCGGGGCGGCCATACACAATATTGAACTGAGAAATTTCGCATTTTTATTCTTGTGACTTGACATTCTGTATACCCATGTTTTGGAACGGCGGTGTAGCCTAATGGAACTGATTATGGCACTGTCAGTGTATCGAGTACATCACACAGATCTCAGCAATGAAATAATAACAATTAAACCATCTTACCATCTCTTGTTCTTTTATAGTGCCCTGAAGAAAGAATGTGAAGTTTCTTTTTTGACTCAGTATATATGTTTATGACATGAAGCGATAATGTCTGATATTAATTCCTCATATTGTAAGCAGTCACTCCAAATATTTCTGAAACACTGTCAGGGTGTGGCCTGTCCTGTTACACCCATTAATGACAAACTTGTAAGAGATTGTCCAGATAAGACCCTCATAAAATGTACTATATGGCCTGTGTTTCTGCCCACCTTGGCAAGGTGTACTGTGGAAAGTTTTGGTCTCTCTGTTCACACAAGGCAAACCAATGGCCATGTACTGCTGGATCAAATCTCTTTCCACTCTGACAGCTTTTTAGACTTTTAACATTCAATATGATATTCTCTGGTTTACCTTGGGCCATGTAAACAGAGAAATATATTGCTCTAAAGATAAACAGAAGGAGGTATGTGAGCAGTGGGCGTTTCATCTGCTGCTTTAGTAGTAAGTTACAGGGAAGTAATAATGTTTATTGTTCCGGTAAACATCAGTCCATTGAGGAGAGCAGTATTTCCTATCATGACAGGCAGATGTAATTTTGTTGGGACTTATTGAGGAAAAATGTGAGCATCAACACAAGGAAATATTGATTCACGAAATACATTCTCTTTACATGGTGAAATTTGATATAAATTTGTTAGTTCATACAATTAACTTTTCCCGGAAGTCACCATCTGAATATTGCAGTATTCTCTCATGATTTAGCGTACTAGACAGATGTATATTGATGTATAATGATTCAGTTATATCACTAATTGCTTTGGGAAATATTGAATTCAGTGATGCTAGTCTAATAAGAAGAATGAATAATAGAACAGCTGATCATTACTCAAGTGTAACAACAATATTTGTGTTGGATTCTCTGGGGGAAAGAATTGGCACCATATTGGTTATATGTTTTTGTTGATGATCCCTGCTGTATATACTGTTTTGACATGTCACACACGTAATTGTCTCCCTTGGTGCACAACTGCCTGTGGCTGTTTTCTTGCAGAAACATTTGTATTAAAAATGAGTGCATTTTGTCATGTCCAGCTGATTGATTTGATTGAAGGTAATGTCAATCCCATATTGTACCGTCAAGGGTTGCCCAGTTGTCCATGGGGCAGCCATTCATTGTGTGGAGTTGTACCCCTTGAATCCAGTGATTCCTGTAGGTTTGAATCCCAGGTTTGGTCTGACTATGATTCTTGAATTGTAGGCGTCTTCAAACCCAAGCTGCCACACAATGAGATTTAGATGGGAATGTTCATGCAGGACTTGGTTATTCACAGTACAATTTCAACATTTCAGAGACACTGCTACCCTACAAGCTGGGGGAGTCTTGTCGGTCAAACAAAGTATTAAACAGGTAAGTAGTAAATAAAAGTTGACGTTGAAGGAATACAAAAAAGAAAGGCAGAAGCAGAACAATTATTAAGAGGTGTGACGATACAGAAAAAGTATCAATATATTTATTGTCAGAAAAAGTATCACGATTATCGATTCTACGATATATCGTCACAGCTCTTCAATTATTTATATATTGAGCTTTTAAAGCTTTTAGATGATTATTTTCTAACACGGGGTAATCGCCAATAAACCCAACATTTTCTGTCCATCACAAGGAGTGGAAATAATTCAGAAGTCCACATTTATTTGGTGTCCAGTGTGTTGTAATATGCATCTGTTGTAAGTAAACAATGCTGAACTGGCCTCGGGAGGAGATCTAGCTGGACTGAGATGTTCTAGGATAGGAAATATAATGAAAGACCATCACAATACTTTGTCTACTACTGAAGCTGGTTGGTGTAAATGTTTACTCTCAACACGACTGGTTATTACTGTTTACAAAGATTGTTTAGCTTGAATCTCACCTTCTCACCAAAGCAAGCTTCACATGAAAAGAAACAAGGGTGAGATTCTCTTTGTGATAATGAACTCATAGTTTATAAACTTGATAAAACATAAGTTAATACATTAGTGAAGGATAGACTCAGTACCAGAATGAGGTCTGGACCCCTAGTCTACTGTACATAAGCATCTGATAATGCATCTATAGAGTGTACTTATATTTCAGCTTTATACCCAACATTATTGATATGGCCCAGTTTTGTAATGGCCACAACATCCGGTGTCAATGGGTCATCAGTGTTCCAAGTCCACCTGTGGCCACGCTGGTGATTTAAAGCAGCTGTTGATCATGCCGATGTATATTTCAGAGCTGGCAGAAGAAGAGGTCCCAACTGAAGGGCTGGTTGTACCAGCTGGAGCTATGGGCAAGCACCTTCAAGGAGATCGAGGGTGTGTACACCAATATTCATAGCTAATGGTCGTTTGATGAGGTCATGCTGGCTTGTAGCCAGGTTGAAATGTACAGGTGAAATGTATGTCTCCTTGAAATAATGCCAGCTCAGTATTGATCCACATTACAGTTAGTACTGAAATCGGACATTGTCATAAAAAAGGCATCACCTTTTTTTGTGAAACAGATGGCCCTGTGACATTTTGTCACAAATATTGTATAAATATTTCTGATAATCTGACTGCCCCTTCATCACACGGGTGGCTAATGTTGGGAACAAGAGACTGTGTTTTCAAGTGGGTGACTGGACATAACACTGTTAAGCCCACTGTAATGTGTGTGTCAGCTGATTGTATGTCATTAAGCCAGAGCATGCAATGACCAGTGTTATTTGCTTTGTGCTGTTTTTCAGGCTACTTGTCACAGGGCATAATATTAATGTGCCATTACAATATTCTCCATGCCATCTGTACAAGGAATTTCCAACCCTGAATTGAAATGTTCTGATGGAAGATATGTTTACATATATATTGATACAGATGACAAATACAATGCTGTTTGTTTTTTTGGGTTTTTTTTGCATTTAATTCAAATTGTTATATTGTTATTTGACCCCCCTGAATTACAGATTTTCACAAAATGTATGTGCAAGGATATTTTTACAGTTGTTAATGAAACATGATTGTTAGAGAAAGGTTTGCATGGGAGGTCCAAGATATGGAGGTTGACATGGGAGGTTCAAGATATGGAGGTTGAAATGGGAGGTTCAAGACATGGAGGTTGACATGGGAGGTTCAAGACATGGAGGTTGACATGGGAGGTTCAAGATATGGAGGTTGACATGGGAGGTTCAAGATATGGAGGTTGACATGGGATGTTCAAAATATGGAGGTTGACTTGGGATGTTCAAGATATGGAGGTTGACATGGGAGGTTCACGATATGGAGGTTTAAATGGGAGGTTCAAGACATGGAGGTTGACATGGGAGGTTCAAGACATGGAGGTTGACATGGGAGGTTCAAGATATGGAGGTTGACATGGGAGGTTCAAGATATGGAGGTTGACATGGGATGTTCAAAATATGGAGGTTGACTTGGGATGTTCAAGATATGGAGGTTGACATGGGAGGTTCAAGATATGGAGGTTGACATGGGATGTTCAAAATATGGAGGTTGACATGGGATGTTCAAGATATGGAGGTTGACATGGGATGTTCAAAATATGGAGGTTGACTTGGGATGTTCAAAATATGGAGGTTGACATGGGATGTTCAAAATATGGAGGTTGACATGGGAGCTCCAAGATATGGAGGTTGACATGGGAGCTCCAAGATATGGAGGTTGACATGGGATGTTCAAAATATGGAGGTTGACATGGGATGTTCAAGATATGGAGGTTTACATGGGAGCTTCAAGATATGGAGGTTGACATAGCCGGTTCAAGATATGGAGGTTGACATAGGTGGTTCAAGATATGGAGGTTGACATAGGTGGTTCAAGATATGGAGGTTGACATAGGTGGTTCAAGATATGGAGGTTTACATGGGAGCTTCAAGATATGGAGGTTGACATAGCCGGTTCAAGATATGGAGGTTGACATGGGATGTTCAAAATATGGAGGTTGAATTTGGAGGTTCCAAATATGGAGGTTGACATGGGATGTTCAAGATATGGAGGTTTACATGGGATGTTCAAAATATGGAGGTTGACATGGGAGGTTCAAGATATGGAGGTTTACATGGGATGTTCAAAATATGGAGGTTGACATGGGAGGTTCAAGATATGGAGGTTGACATGGGATGTTCAAGATATGGAGGTTGACATGGGAGGTTCAAGATATGGAGGTTGACATGGGAGGTTCAAGATATGGAGGTTGACATGGAAGGTTCAAGATATGGAGGTTGACATGGGAGGTTCAAGATATGGAGGTTGACATGGGAGGTTCAAGATATGGAGGTTGACATGGGAGGTTCAAGATATGGAGGTTGACATGGGAGGTTCAAGATATGGAGGTTGACATGGGAGGTTCAAGATATGGAGGACATGGGGTTGACATGGAGGGAGGTTCAAGATATGGAGGTTGACATGGGAGGTTCAAGATATGGAGGTTGACATGGGAGGTTCAAAATATGGAGGTTGACATGGGATGTTCAAAATATGGAGGTTGACATGGGAGGTTCAAGATATGGAGGTTGACATGGGATGTTCAAAATATGGAGGTTGAATTTGGAGGTTCCAAATATGGAGGTTTACATGGGAGGTTCAAGATATGGAGGTTTACATGGGATGTTCAAAATATGGAGGTTGAATTTGGAGGTTCCAAATATGGAGGTTTACATGGGATGTTCAAGATATGGAGGTTTACATGGGATGTTCAAAATATGGAGGTTGACATGGGATGTTCAAGATATGGAGGTTTACATGGGATGTTCAAAATATGGAGGTTGACATGGGAGGTTCAAGATATGGAGGTTTACATGGGATGTTCAAGATATGGAGGTTGACATGGGATGTTCAAGATATGGAGGTTGACATGGGAGGTTCAAAATATGGAGGTTTACATAGGAGGTTCAGGATAGTGAGGCTTGTGTTGGAGTTTCAGTACAGTTGGTGTCAAGATAGTGAGGGTTACATGGGTATTTCTCAAAAGCAAGGTTTCCATGTGGCTGGCATGGTGGTATAAGGCTGATTGAAACCACTCACCCACTCACTCCAACAAGTTAACATGCTATGATAAAACTGAAGAATTTAGAGTCAGGCATTAATGCCCATCTTCACACTTCCTGAAATACACATTTACTTAAAACCCTCAATGACTGGTCTGTTCACTGATGTTGATGCCACTCCATCTCAGTGATGCAATAAAACTCTCTCTCCCTCATCCCACAGGTCGGTTTGGCACAGCGACTGTGTCGTATTTCCGCTTCACACGATGGCTCATGTTCCTCAACCTGTACATCTTCTTGCTGATGTTCTGTGTCATCGTCATCCCATACTTCGCCCTCCCTACCCCGGACTCCTTCCACAGTATGACCACGGTCAACCATACGGACACCTTCTTCCAGGAGGCTGACCGATGTACTACTCTGTACACGGTCCACATCTACAATCTGACTGCCTCAGAGTCTGTTGGGGACATGGTGCTGGACTTCATTCAGGGCACTGTAAGTGGCAGGCTTTAGGGAGCTACCATACATTGTTCAAGAAAAAGGGCAGGAATAGTGCCATTTTCTCTAATAAGTAATCATTCTGTTTGGGTGGTAAAATTACCTTACGATTGTCTGTCAAATAGCATTTGTCTTATGAATTGTTACAAAAGCTGTCTAGTGAGTGAAAACTATTCTTTTGAAACAAGTTATAAGATACATGATATCCAACAGGAGTGCAGTAATCTGTTTTTTACACACAGTCAAGTGACATCATTTTAGCATTGACTTACTGCATGTCTTTACTAGTTCTCATGATCACAGTGCGGCATTGATACACAGACAGCAGCCAAGTGTGGCAATATCTGTGTGGCAATGAAGAAAGATATGAGCAAGGAATATTTATTTTAAATAAAGAAAAGGTTTTGACTTAGATGAAGGTCAATTTGACTGAAATTTGTCAGGGAAATATGATCAGGATATTTGTCTGTCAGAATTTGACCATTATCACAACCTGGAAGTTGATCTCATGTTTGACAGCAGTTGTCTCTAGTGTGCCTCTCACCAACAGGTACATGTAATTACCTAAAGACTGGTGTGTTGATGGTTGTCATCCTGTTGTAGGGATGGATGGAGAGGACGGAGCTGTTCTACGGCGTGTACTACAACCGCACATACCCCCTCCCTAACAACAAGACTGGCACCTACAACATGAACCTGGCGTACCTGCTCGCCACTGGCATCTGCTTCCTCCTCAGCTTCATCCTCATTGTTAAAAAGTAGGTCACTGCAACATCAACTGCATTGTCAAAGCAACATCGCAGCAGCAAACACTGCTTCTTCTGGGATGAGTACTTCAGATGTGCTCAGATACATTAGCACTGACAAAACTATTGTTAACACAGCTCTGTGTTAAACACAAAGCATGTGTCTGTCCTCTGTTGTGTTAATGTTTATGTAATTAATATGAAGATTACCATTTGTCTTACAAACAGTTTCAGTCTCATCGTTGTCTGGTTCTTACATCAATATCTGGATCATCTATATTTCAGTATAATCCATAATAAGCTTTCTATGAGCTCTATGTGTTGTTTGTGTCTTGTCCTTTGTGTCCTATGTGTCTGTCCTATGTTACCTGTTTCCTATGTGCTCCATGTGCCTTGTGTTCACTATGTTTCCTAATTGTGCCCTTTCTCCAGTGTTCCTTATGTGTCCTCTGTGTCTTGTCCCATGTGTCCGCTGTCCCTTGTTCTCTGTGTGCTCTGTGTCCCCTGTGTTCTATGTGTCCGCTGTCTCATGTTCTCTGTGTGCTCTGTGTCCCCTGTGTCCTATGTGTCCGCTGTCCCTTGTTCTCTGTGTGCTCTGTGTCCCCTGTGTTCTATGTGTCCGCTGTCCCTTGTTCTCTGTGTGCTCTGTGTCCCCTGTGTCCTATGTGTCCGCTGTCCCATGTTCTCTGTGTGCTCTGTGTCGCCTGTGTTCTATGTGTCCACTGTCCCATGTTCTCTGTGTGCTCTGTGTCCCCTGTGTTCTATGTGTCCGCTGTCCCTTGTTCTCTGTGTGCTCTGTGTCCCCTGTGTTCTATGTGTCCACTGTCTCATGTTCTCTGTGTGCTCTGTGTCCCCTGTGTTCTATGTGTCCACTGTCTCATGTTCTCTGTGTGCTCTGTGTCCCCTGTGTTCTATGTGTCCGCTGTCCCATGTTCTCTGTGTGCTCTGTGTCCCCTGTGTTCTATGTGTCCACTGTCTCATGTTCTCTGTGTGCTCTGTGTCCCCTGTGTTCTATGTGTCCGCTGTCCCATGTTCTCTGTGTGCTCTGTGTCCCCTGTGTCCCATGTGTCCGCTGTCCCATGTTCTCTGTGTGCTCTGTGTCCCCTGTGTTCTATGTGTCCGCTGTCCCTTGTTCTCTGTGTGCTCTGTGTCCCCTGTGTTCTATGTGTCCGCTGTCCCATGTTCTCTGTGTGCTCTGTGTCCCCTGTGTTCTATGTGTCCGCTGTCTCATGTTCTCTGTGTGCTCTGTGTCCCCTGTGTTCTATGTGTCCGCTGTCCCATGTTCTCTGTGCTCTGTGTCCCCTGTGTTCTATGTGTCCGCTGTCCCATGTTCTCTGTGTGCTCTGTGTCCCCTGTGTTCTATGTGTCCGCTGTCCCATGTTCTCTGTGTGCTCTCTGTCCCCTGTGTCCCATGTGTCCGCTGTCCCATGTTCTCTGGGTGCTCTGTGTCCCCTGTGTTCTATGTGTCCGCTGTCCCATGTTCTCTGGGTGCTCTGTGTCCCCTGTGTCCCATGTGTCCGCTGTCCCATGTTCTCTGTGTCCCATGTGTCCGCTGTCCCATGTTCTCTGTGTGCTCTGTGTCCCCTGTGTTCTATGTGTCAGCGCTATCTGACTGAGTGATGTTCTGTGCAGCTCCGGCAAGAGTGTGAAGGAAGCTGTGGTTGACCAGGAGAACTCCAAGTCTCTGTACTGCAACAAGGTGTTCTGTGCTTGGGACTTCTGTATCTCCAATGAGAAGACTGCAGCTTCCAAGATGGCCAGTTTCAAACTAGAGCTGCAGGTACCAGTTTCCATATTGAAGGCTTTCACGGTAGACCTGATAAACACGTTGTGTCTGTAGAACAGTTCAAATCAGCAGATGGACGTTTAGAGTTAATACAGGGGTTGGTTGTGTCCAAATATTTAACAACCACTGAAACTATGTTATTTTGTACATTGATGCAACCTTAGCCTCTAGAGGCCTGTCTTTTTCTGCTGGAAAATCCTGATAAATGGGGAGAGACCAGTGCCAAAACCTCCCTGCAGACTCACTTGGTACTTTAGTGTCCTCACAGGACTGACCTCAGCTAAATTGCTGGCATCCATATGAATAAAAATCTAATCTATTAACAAAACTGTATTTATCCCCAGTTGATAAATAGTTACTGGAACGGTGTGGATGACAATGTTGACATTTGTGGAAATACAGGGACATAGCTTTCACAATTCTGTTTGATCTTAATGGTAACTTTATGAAGGCAAAAGGTTTGACATTTATCTTTCAGTCATTACGCTGTATAAATGTATTGGAGGTTATGAGATAAACATAGTCCCGTACATTGTATATGTAAGTACATACAGCAGATGATGATTTATGTCACGTCAGAACCATATATTTAAAGGGGCACTGATCCAGAACAATTTTCCTGGACAAAAGTTATATGCATAATATCAGGGAGTTACCTTGTTCCAGGAATGTATCCATCAATGTCCACATAAAGAAACAACATTCCGTACATCTGCAGCTGACAAGGATATGTGTCACGTGTCTTTTAACAATCTAATGTAGAATACACAAAGAACTTAATTAAGCACCCCCTGTATAATATGGCTGAAATATTGCCGATGTGACTCTAAATCTTAACTCACTCACTCACTCACTCACTCACTCTCACTCACTCACTCACTCACTAGGTTGCTTGTGGATAATTTAGAGGTTAAAATGAGGTGAATTGTTTCAGGATGACCTGAAAGAGGCACGCCGGAGGTTGCGGCAGGCGGAGAGATCCACAGGAGAGAAGTGTCGCCTCATCTTCATCCGAATCTTCATCAACCTGTTTGTCATCGGTATTCTGGGCGCCTCCCTCTACCTCATCTACTACACCACAGAGACTCTACTGGAGGTACGCAGCTGGTCGTAATCAGGCATCTTACCGATAGCGTCTTCATTCTTGAATATAGTTGGCAAGCCTTGCAGTTTAATACTTTGTTGATATGTTTAGGTTTTTATATCAAAAGAGACTTTGGTGATGCTGTATCACAAAATATCGTATTGTATAATTTGTAGCATCAATATTTAAGAAATGGATTTTATGTTGTTGTGGTGGTTGACTGGAGTATGACTACTTTGAACTGTGAACGTGAAATTGCATAAATGCTGGAAAGGAGAAATTTTGGTTTAGTGTCTGATCTGATTTTGTATCACTACCTGTGTTTAGACACAATTTTAGGGCATCCTAAAAAACTAATTCTCTCATTTCATGACCAGCTAATTTAAATACATTGAAGTTAGTTTATTATTCTCTACTGCTGTCTGACTAAGGGGAGATTAATCAAAGACTAACCAACCCATTTCTGTCCCATATAGATTTAGAATCTTTTGCATATTATGCATATTAATCTCTTAATTTAGAAGGACTGCCTCCGTGGTGTAGTGGTTAGAGCTTGCGCCCGAAGAGCGGAAGGTCACGGGTTCGATCCCCAACCGCGTCATACCAAAAGACGTTAAAATATGGTACTTGTTGGTCCCTGCCTGGCACTCGGCATTAATGGGTACAACAAAGACTGGACGGCTCGGAGTCAGTGTAATGTGTCTGAGTGGGGTATCCATGCTGCGGCATGGTATCTCAGTGGGCTAGCACTATAAAGTCAGCTTCAGTCTGGGCTAGTACAAGCAGCCGAACATACACATACACACGCATGCACGTCGTCATATGAGCAAAATATTCTCAAGCACGACGTTAAACCCAATTTCACCTCACCTCACCTTAATTTAGAACACCTTTGTCTCCGAGTGAAGTAGCCTGAATGATAGACATGATATACTGTGATGACACATTACCTTCCTCTTGTAGCTGGACAAGACAGGGCAGGCAGAGATAGTGGTGCTCGTCTACCAGAACATGATATACTGTGATGACACATTACCTTCCTCTTGTAGCTGGACAAGATGGGGCAGGTGGAGATAGTGGTGCTCATCTACCAGAACATGATATACTGTGATGACACATTACCTTCCTCTTGTAGCTGGACAAGACAGGGCAGACCGAGATAGTGGTGCTCATCTACCAGAACATGATATATTGTGATGACACATTACCTTCCTCTTGTAGCTGGACAAGATGGGGCAGGTGGAGATAGTGGTGCTCATCTACCAGAACATGATATACTGTGATGTGATGCGACAAGAAAGGGCAGACCGAGATAGTGGTGCTCATCTACCAGAACATGATATACTGTGATGACACATTACCTTCTTCTTGTAGTGCGACAAGACAGGGCAGACCGAGATAGTGGTGCTCATCTACCAGAACATGATATACTGTGATGACACATTACCTTCCTCTTGTAGCTGGACAAGACAGGGCAGACCGAGATAGTGGTGCTCATCTACCAGAACATGATATACTGTGATGACACATTACCTTCCTCTTGTAGCTGGACAAGACAGGGCAGACCGAGATAGTGGTGCTCATCTACCAGAACATGATATATTGTGATGACACATTACCTTCCTCTTGTAGCTGGACAAGACAGGGCAGACCGAGATAGTGGTGCTCATCTACCAGAACATGATATATTGTGATGACACATTACCTTCTTCTTGTAGCTGGACAAGACAGGGCAGACCGAGATAGTGGTGCTCATCTACCAGTACCTCCCCTCACTTGCCATCACTGTCCTCAACTTCCTGGTCCCCCTCATGTTCACCAAGGTTGTCATTGTTGAGGACTACAGTGGCTCCTTTGAACTGAAAATCACCCTCTTCAGGTATGGGCCTATGAGAAGAAAATATCTGACCATTGAAGGCCAAATGACTTGCTGTGTATCACATAGCAACAATGACATAGTGTCATGTTATCAAAAGCAACTGATTTAATTACTGCATGCATCAAATCAAACAAGCTTTCAGGTTTTATTTATGTGCAAATTAAAAGTTAAATCTGCAATTTTGCTAGTTTTGTTTAGTTTTGGCCAGGCTCATTCAACAAAGAAATATCTTAACAGAGCGATCCCCATGTATTAGTTAGAGCTGGGATAACCTCAGTGATTATAGCACATTTATAATCCTATATGAAAGTAGGGGAGTTGTGAAGCGCTGACTCAGTGCAGTGTTGACTTGAATGAATGAGGGTACCAGTCTGTTGTGTTGTTTATTCCAGGACAGTGTTGCTTCGTCTTGCTTCCTTGGGGGTGTTGATTCTGTCCCTGTACATCCAGCTGCTGGGTGGGGATGATGACAGTATGGACTCCACCTGTGGGAACAAGCGCTGGTCAGCGTCGAATGGCTCCGACTTCAGTCCCAGTATCAAGGTACATTGAGACACAGTCTGAAAGTCCAGAACTCTCTCTCAATATCCATCTTATGTGCAGCAAACAGACTTTAGATTGTCTTAAAGCAGAATCTATTAGCTAAATCTAAAGTCTAATTGAATAAATATGTAGATATGCTTGTCATGAGTTACTTCCACTTTCGTGTTGTGTCCATGTTCATTTTAGAGTTCAAGAAATCTTCTAAACGTGTCATAAAAGCAAATCAAACAAGGCGTAGTGAACCAATCTTTCACTTGAAACAGGGATCCAAATGTACTTTTGAATGTTAGTCAGATTTATCCTCAGCTTTTCATTTCATTCTCCTTTACGCATGAAGATCCTTTTTGGTATTGATCTTCAGTAACCCATGCTTGTCGTAAGAGGCGACTAACGAGATAGGGTGGTCAGGCTTGCTGGCTTGGTTGACACATGTTATCGTATGCCCATGCTGTTGATCACTGGATTGTCTGGTCCAGACTCGATTATTTACAGATCGACGACATATAGCTGGAATATTGCTGAGTGCAGCGTAAAAGTAAACTCACTCACTCACTTCATTCTCAATTGTTACTTACAAAATAAAATCAGTGAAAAGTCTACATGTGGACACCATTAAACTTCTGCAAACCAATTACATCATGAGTACAAAATGACCTGTTTTCTGTGAATATGGTACACACCTTACTTGCAAATTTCACTGATAGATGAATGCATATCTTAGCTTGGCCGGAGAGCTATACTTTGAGATGCCATTATCTCACCATAGGCCCCAATATAAAAATAGTGCACAACTGTTTTCTGTTTTCAGTGTTGGGAGACTTATGTTGGACAACAATTCTACAAGCTGGCATTACTTGACTTTGTCACTGTTGTACTTCTCACATTCCTTGTGGAATTCCCCAGAAAGTGAGTACATACAGCTGAACAGCTAAGTGTACAAGGCTACATAGGCCCTATATGAGCTAGTGGTACTCTCCCCAAGGAGATGTGAATGAAGTGGCCACTGATTTTGTAGGTAGCAAAGGTCCAGACTTGATCATTTTCAAGCATTTTCTTGATATACGTTTGTCCACTGCTGCTACAAGACACAACATGCATTTACTCACTTCTACTGGAGAAAAAGGATTGTGAACTTGCATGTTTTGATTGTTTCAGATTAGTTTTCCGGAAACTCTTCAGGTTTAAACTGATACAGCTGATTGGAGAGCAGGAGTTTGACCTCCCCAAGAATGTTCTGGACATTGTGTATTCACAGACATTGTGCTGGTCAGTTGGTCAACCATTCACTAGTAGGAGCTGTCGCAGCTCAAACAACTACACTTTAATAACCTGGACAATCAGTGCTTGTGTCCACTTGTGGATTCTATGTTAGACCTATGTTGGTCTTTGGACAATTATATGTAGTCTGATTCGGTTGATTGTGTGTCTGACTTCCATGATTGTGTGTCTGACTCGGTTGATTGTGTGTCGGTTGATTGTGTGTCTGACTTGGTTGATTGTGTGTCTGATGTGGTTGATTGTGTGTCTGACTTGGTTGATTGTGTGTCTGATGTGGTTGATTGTGTGTCTGACTCGGTTGATTGTGTGTCTGATGTGGTTGATTGTGTATGTCTGACTCGGTTGATTGTGTGTCTGATGTGGTTGATTGTGTGTCTGACTCGGTTGATTGTGTGTCTGACTCGGTTGATTGTGTGTGTGGTTGATTGTGTGTGTGACTCGGTTGATTGTGTGTCCTGACTCAGTTGATTGTGTGTGTCTGACTCGGTTGATTGTGTGTCTGACCCGGTTGATTGTGTGTCTTGACTTGATTGATTGTGTGTCTGACATGGTTGATTGTGTGTCTTGACTTGGTTGATTGTGTGTGACTCGGTTGATTGTGTGTGTCTGACTCGGTTGATTGTGTGTCTGACATGGTTGATTGTGTGTCTGACATGGTTGATTGTGTGTGTCTGACTCGGTTGATTGTGTGTGTCTGACTTGGTTGATTGTGTGTCTGACTCGGTTGATGGTGTGTCTGACTCGGTTGATTGTGTGTCTGACTCGGTTGATTGTGTGTCTGCCTCGGTTGATTGTGTGTGTCTGACTCGGTTGATTGTGTGTTTGACTCGGTTGATTGTGTGTCTTGACTTGGTTGATTGTGTGTGTCTGACTCGGTTGATGATGTGTGTCTGACTTCGGTTGATTGTGTATGTCTGACTTGGTTGATTGTGTGTGTCTGACCTCGGTTGATGTCTTCGGTTGATGGTAAATCTGTCTCGGTTGATTGTGTGTGTCTGACTCGGTTGATGGTGTGTCTGACTCGGTTGATTGTGTCTTGACTCGGTTGATTGTGTGTCTGCCTCGGTTGATTGTGTGTGTCTGACTCGGTTGATGGTGTGTCTGACTCGGTTGATTGTGTGTCTGACTTGGTTAATTGTGTCGTACCTTGACAGCTCATATCATCAGTCACTGGATTGCCTGGTCCAGACACAAGTAACTACAGGCCTCTGTCATATGGCTTTATCTTTCTAATTATGGTATGAAACAAACAACAGGAAACACAGTAAGCTAGACACCAGTTAGAGAGTTAGCTGGGAGACCATGAGTCTGCGTGTACACTGCTGCCAACACTGGTGTGACCAATGTGTCTCTCTCTCTCACAGGTTGGGCATGTTCTTCTCCCCATTGATTCCTGCCATGACACTGATGAAAGTCCTTGTTATTTTCTATGTGAAAAGGGTAAGTTATCATCAAGTTGACATATCATATATCTCTTGTAAACACTGTGACCAACCAGCAATTATCAGGAGCTGATTGTTGAGATTTAGAGATGGAAGAGTGCGTGGCTCATACACTACTCAGCCAGTAGGATGAATATTTCCATAAACTGGTCACGACATGATCTGTATCCCAATCATGATTACAAATTGATGTTCTTCTTGAAATTTTGGGTTAGAATTTGTTCACAGCAATCTGTGAAGTACAAGGTGATGTAATTAATCTGCCAGTCAGGCTTTGTGATTGGGTTGATTGCATGTCACATCACATCAGGGACTGGTTTGTCTTTGGTTGCTTGGGGCGGTGGTGTAGCCTCGTGGTTAAGGCATTCGCTGGTCACGCCGAAGACCTAGGTTCAATTCCCCACATGGGTACAATGTGTGAAGCCCATTTCTAGTGTCTCCTGATGTGATATTGCTGGAATGTTGCTAAAAGTGATGTACAACCAAACTCACTCACTTTGGCTGCTTACAGGTAATCACATAGCTGGTATATTGCTGAATGGGGCATTCTAGTGCTGTCAGTGATATTTGACCTGCTCCTGTTTAATGATTTCAGCTGACAGTATTGCACAACTGTATTGATATTTGACCTGCTCCTGTTTAATGATTTCAGCTGACAGTATTGCACAACTGTATTCCGCCGCTGCGGCCGTATCGAGCATCGAGATCTAACTCCTTCTTTATGACAGTATTACTGTTCTCCTTCGTGCTCTCCGTCATCCCTCTGGGCTACCTCATCGGCACGTAAGTTGTGACATCCGGTAGATGTGTGTGTGTGTGTCCAAGTTTAGTCTGTCTCACAGGCCCTCATTTAGTTTCTGTTCTCTCCAGTAAATTGTGCTATGTAGAAGCCCTACATGAAGCAAGTCCACATCTTCCTCATGGTCTGAATCTCCCATCTCACTGGGGTTCCCGTCCAATTTAACAAGTTTTAGTATAGTGCAGGCAAGTAATTCCACAGTCCGTGATAGCTGGCATTCTGATATTTCACACTTGAATTTTCGTTGACAGTTGGTGATAGACTATCAAGTCATCACTGTATCCTTGTTGCAAGAAGAAGTTTGGGATATGATCAGATTATTGGTGTAAGATGTGAGGATGGGGCATTCAAATCATGAGTAATGATAATTGTTTGAAAAGTTCTATAGCAATATAACTCTGACTAACATCTTACAGGAAGTGTTTTCTTGTTGTCAGTGTGAATCCGTCTCAGAGTTGAGGCCCCTTCCGCCTGTACAGCCACGACGATCACGTCATCTTCGACACCATCACCAATACTGTGAGGACATGGCCGTCTGTGGCCAGAGATATAGTGTCCTACCTTGGCACTGTGGGCTTCTTTGTGCCTGCCATCTTACTGCTGTGGTAAGGATATCGATCATTAAACGGGGCAGGCAGAATTCTGCTGGATCGTGTTCACAGGGCCAGGATAAGCCTTTGATACTGTACTATCAGGGACAAGGATTAGCTTTGAGGACATTCCTTGATATTCTGTTTCTGATATTCTAAAGTTGATTCAAGATGATCATTTGAAGCAACTGAGTATAAACTTGTAGGAAATTATTTTCTGTTGAATATTTGATATGGTTTAACTGCATTGGATCAAATTTGTTGGTTATTTTTAATCTAGTCAGATATTTAAAAAATGATTCTAGTGAAATTGCCATCACTAAACATTCTATGATCGAAATTTTCACAAAATTTGAATGACATTGATTAGCTCGGATTTGTTTAGCACCCCGTCATTATCTGGCACCCCAGTTTGATATGTGATGCTGAGTTAATGTGTGTCTCCGTGTAAATGTGTGACCTGTGTGAATGTGTCTCCATGTAAATGTGTGACCCTGTGTTAGTGTCCCCATGTAAATGTGTGATGCTGTTAATGTGTGTCCTTGTAAATGTGTGACCCTGTGTTGATGTGTCTTTGTGTAAATGTGTGATGCTGTTAATGTGTGTCCTTGTAAATGTGTGACCTGTGTTAATGTGTGTCTCTGTGTAAATGTGTGACCTGTGTTAATGTGTGTCCATGTAAATGTGTGACCTGTGTTAATGTGTCTCCATGTAAATGTGTGACCTGTGTTAATGTGTGTCTCCATGTAAATGTGTGACCTGTGTTAATGTGTCTCCATGGAAATGTGTGACCCTGTGTTAGTGTGTGACCCGTGTAAATGTGTGACCTGTGTTAATGTGTCTGTATAAATGTGTGATGCTGTGTTAATGTGTGTCCTTGTAAATGTGTGACCTGTGTTAATGTGTCTCCATGGAAATGTGTGACCTGTGTTAATGTGTGTCCTTGTAAATGTGTGACCTGTGTTAATGTACCTGTGTAAATGTGTGACCTGTGTTAATGTATCTGTGTTAATGTGTGACCTGTGTTAATGTGTCTCCATATAAATGTGTGACGCTGTGTTAATGTGTGTCCTTGTAAATGTGTGACCCTGTGTTAGTGTCTCCTTGTAAATGTGTGACCTGTGTTAATGTGTCTCCTTGTAAATGTGTGACATGTGTTAATGTGTCTCTGTGTAAATGTGTGACCTGTGTTAATGTGTGTCCATGTAAATGTGTGACCCTGTGTTGATGTGTGTCTCCATGTAAATGTGTGGCCCTGTGTTTATCTGTGTCTCCTTGTAAATGTGTTACCCTCTGTTAATGTGTCTCCGTGTACATGTGTGACCTGTGTTAATGTGTCTCCTTGTAAATGTGTGACCTGTGTTAATGTGTCTCTGTGTGTGTGACCTGTGTTAATGTGCGTGTCTCAATGTTAATGTGTCTCTGTGTAAATGTGTGACCTGTGCTGTGTGTTTCAGTAAATGTCTGACCTGTGTATTACTACTGTGTCTCCTTGTAAATGTGTCTGTTGTTAATGTGCTCCAAGTGTAAGATGGAACAGTGTGGAACAAGTCTCCTGATGGTAGTACTACTTGATATCCTGTCTCAGGGCTACAAGAAGATGGAACAGCTGCTCAAGGAACAACTCAAGATGGTCAGTAAAACCTTGATATCCTGTCCAAGTGATTCGTAGTTGGATGTATTTGCTGTTTAGTGTTCCACAACACCCTGTAGTGTTCCATAGTGATCTGTAGTGTTCCACAACACCCTGTAGTGTTCCATAGTGATCTGTAGTGTTCCACAACACCCTGTAGTGTTCCATAGTGATCTGTAGTGTTCCACAACACCCTGTAGTGTTCCATAGTGATCTGTAGTGTTCTAAAGCACTCTGTTGTATTCCATTGTGTTCTGTACCCAAGTACCAGAGCCTTACCACCCAAGTACAGGTAGCTGGGTACCTGTTGTAATCTGGTGTCCACACATACATGCTCCCTGATGGTGTTTCTCAGTGCTCTGGTGTGTCTCTTGGACTATTCCTGGCCAGAACAGATCCATGTGTTCGGCTGAGCCAACAGGACCAGATGGTCCAGATTATTGACCACTGTCGGGCGTGGTTCAGATCCAGCAATAAGGTTGGCCCAGTGGTCTAAGTGTCCACAACTCCCATCAAAGTGTGGTTTTGAATCCTTGTTTCATCCTGATTTTGGTATAAATATATCATTGTCATAGTCTAATCAGATCAAAGATGTAACCGATTTAGCAAGACCATTCATGTTATGTATATTAAACAGTCACCTATTAAGTAAATATGTCTCTTGATTTTAGGAGGGTCGTGATCGTCAATTCCTGCTGACTCGTGTGAATGAGGTTATACAGAGGGGGGAACTTGGAACAGCAGTAACTGGATAACAGACCTTGTGCTCATACCTTTACCGCCTTTGTTCATCAGCTGTCTCTACACGTGCCTTGGTTTTAACAGCTGTTAGCAGAAATGTACATCTATTACCTGGACCTGGATCCGTCACAAGTGCATTTCTTAAACGTATAACATTCCATGAAAGAAAGTGTTTTATATGTCAGAATGCAGCTACACATTTTATTTTACAGAATGCAAAGGAATGATCCGTTGTATTCATCATTGTTTTGTAAAATGCCCCACAAAACAATTTCACATCAAAATTCAATACCCATGTGCTTCTCATCTACACAATGAGGCATGTACCTCCTACATCTTGATGACTGTAGAAATGGGATATGTATACAGTGATATTGGCAACATTCAACTCAGCCCTCATAGGTGGTCAAGCAAACATTTCTTGATGAACTAAGAATGCTTTGACTGGTCTGGGAATACAAAGATGTCTTCCAAAGGTTGTATATTTATATAATATATGTATAATATGGATTTGTACAGTACATGTTGCCACACATGGTTTCATGCTTGACCATGTTCATAATATCTGGATTCAACTAACCCAGTTGCAGTGGGAGGAAGATTGTGACTTCATCAGTGGAGTACAGCCACTGTGTCACTAAACATCATCTCCCAGCTCAACAAGCTTGAAACAATGTCAGCAAGATGGTTGCTGGTGGGACAAATACAAACTGGAGCATGGCATCCTTATCTAGTACCACCATGTGTGTCAATGTAGTATCTGGAGGTGCGTTGACGTGCTAGTTGGTTGTGTCAACGTAGTAGCTGGAGATGTGTTGACGTGCTGCTGTGAGCAATTGGTTGTGTCAATTGGTCAACATTATTTCTTTGTCCTTGACTATAATAAGTGTGTATGTGTAAGTATATGTAGACGGTATGTGGTACTGGCACTGTGCAGGTGCTTGACATGTTGATGACAATCAGCTTAGTACATCCACAAATATAGCAACCATAAAGTGGCTATGAATACATGACACGAATTTATGGATAACAACTTATTTAAATTCAGGTGATGAAGGAACATGTATTAGCTCTGAATTATCGTATAAGGAATTTAAATAAGTTGTAATCCATAAAAATGTGTCATGTATTCATGTTCGTCCAACTTCTAAATACATGTACCTTTCAAGAACTTCATAAAGTGGTCACATTCTATGGTAATATTCACCTGATGTAAATAATGTTTGAAATGTCCATATTGATATCATACTGCCTCCACTTGCTCAACTTCCACACAAAGCTGACACACCGTAATAGGAATGGAAGGGGAGTGTTAAAGACCCATGCTGCATCAGGGGCGGATCCTGCTTTTTGAGAAGGGGGTGCACACTTCATTTTCATGAGTGTTTCAATGGTCATTTAATAAATGTTCAGGACAAAAGGGGTGTGTGCACCCAGAGAGGGGGAGAGAGAGAGAGATCCATGTCACCCCACACTGGTCTCACCCATGTCATTGTTTACCTACAGTGTATCACACACCAGATGGATCACAGTGTATTAATCAGAACCTTACTCTTAAAACAGAAATGACCTTTCGTTCATTTAGCCCAGACAGTTAGTCTCAGGACAACATTTTGTGAATGATTTACACCATAGGTGTTGCCTTCAAGATTCTCAGCCCAATCAAACCTTGTTTTCTGGAAGAATATTCCTGGTATTAGTGGCCTTACAGTGGAATGGATGAATATTCCTGTGGAGTTGATGAATATTCCTGTGGAGTTGATGAATGTTCCTTTGGAATGGATGAATATTCCTGTGGAGTTGATGGATATTCCTGTGGAGTTGATGGATGTTCCTGTGGAGTTGATGAATATTCCTGTGGTGTTGTATGGTACTATATTTGACCAGGAATCCCATAGCACTGACTACAGAACAGCATGGAACTGATCATGTAGTGAGCAGACTGGCAAATATGTGTTTGACTTTCATCATGTAGCATGACATACACACCATATGGTCAGCGCCATGATAATGGTTCAGCAGGTTTGTGTGATCTACCATGTCCACATGGACCATCTCCAGCAGCACTGTATAGCCACTGTATGGGTGGTGGATGGCGCCACCGTCTTGACCCTGGTGACTGTGACACAGTATTCAGTTATTGACGCTCAAATTCATACAGATTAGTTTATCTTTTGTATACTTACATGTGTATATTTTGTACAGCAAAGCTATCTGTGAACTATTTTACTTAGAGAAATTGTGTTCAAACGAATCTATATTTGTTATTTTGTTGATAAAATGTTGATTTTAAAAATAAAGAACTTATCACATTATACAGCTGTATCGTCGTTGTGTTTTTCCTCACAGTATGTAACACAGGGGGATCTGCTTGACTGCCCATCTGTCTACCATTTTGTCCAGATCATAACTTTAAAACTAATTAGTATTGTTTCAGGAAACTTTGCCACACAAAGACCATGTCAGCAGGTGCCTTTTTGGGATATTTAAAAAAAATCTGTTTCCATGGCAACAAATGTTATGTTTACGTAACATGATTGTGTTTTTCATGAGTGTGTCTCCCAAACTACCAGTTTCCTCAGTACAGGTGACACGGTGACCAATTTAAACTGGTACTGTTGTGTAACATCCATTATCATTCCATATCGTGGAGAGGAAAGGGCCTGAAGGTCCAATCCCAAATTTCAAGGTATTATTTTGCCAGCTCAATTACTACAATTATATTTGATAGGAATACTGTCATCATGCTGGACCGATGGTGTTCATAGGACTTGCATTAAAGGACTGTTCATAACTTATGACTGGGCTTCTTTTCTCTGTGTAAAACCAGCTTCAGTCTGTGCAGTGTGTGTGAGTGAGAGAGTGGCCAAATATTCTCGCTACCCACGTTAAACCCAATTTCACCTCACTCTACTTTCTGTGTGTGAGAGAGCATGTACAAATGTGGAGGCCAAAATTTATGTACAAAGTCCTTGTACACAATCAATCTCCCCCCTTTCCCCCTAAAATGTCACTTCCCCCAAGCCATAAATTATTAACAGTCCCTAACAATCCAAAGATTTTCAGTGAAATGTCAGTAAAATATATTACAGTCCTCTCAAGACCAATCCATTCTCTGTAAACAATGACAAGTGCCTGAAGTCAAGTCATACAAGATGTCAGTAGTAATCTGTCCAGCAGGTTCTCCGAGTCCTGACTTACAGGTGTCAGCCTACAGCCATGATGTAACAATTACAAGGAGGATAAACAGTTTTACCAGATGTCAAAAGAACATCAAGAGATGTGTATTACACAAAACACATATCATCATATACAAATATAAAGAATCCATTCACCAATGTGTGAAGATGAGCAAATTATGAAAATGTTTAAATTCTCTTCTTAAAGTCCTCTATCAGATCTTTCCAATGTCCGTCTGTCCAGCTGTCCAGGCGCCGCTTGCCTCGTAGATCTGTCCTGATGTTGTGGTGTGAGGTGAACACGATGTGCTCCCAGGATGGATTCTTGCATGCTCCTGTCAGGACACAAACCAGCATACATAATATATGAACTCAGTCCTCAGGGAGAATAATGGACAAGGAAAGTCAAGGCGTAAAAATAATAAACTACAAAGACTGGTTTTCTTATCTGTCACATTCAAAGCTATCATAGGTATTCATTAATCTCATTAAAATCAGATCGTGTTCTCACTACCGTGGAACAAACATCTGATTACATCCTATTGCATCACCAACCTTTCTTACATTAATCAGAGAAATGACAGTCTGAATGTGTTATCCAGTCAAACTACACATGGCTGCCAGGGTATTGCTGAAAATGTGGGGCTTGTATGACTGATTATTCAATATTGTCATCCATCTTTTGCTTTGATGAGATAAACATTGGAAGAGAAAGCCCATGGAAAGTATTACTCCACAGTTTTTGCAAATGTTCTTTAGTTCAGTTTTAAATTATGAATCAAAAACTTCGTCAAAACATTTTTTAAAGCATAGTCTTGAATGAATATCTCATGTTTGAATCTAGCGCAAAATAGATTCAGAAAGCTGCTTTCTGATAGGTCAACTGTCTGATGTCAGTTCAGGTAATTGGTGGTTCAGAGTTGTGAAAGGTTGTCCTCTAACATTTGGCAGAACTGAGAAGAACTGAGATCTGATTATAATGAGATTGAACCTTTTATGACTGACTGACTGACTGAGTTTAACTTTACGTCGCTTTTAGCAATATTCCAGCAATATCACGAAATGGGCTTCACACATTGTACCCAAGTGAGGAATTGAAGCCGGGCCTTCGGCTATCGAGCCAACGCTTTAACCACTAGGCTACCCCACCACCCGAACCTTTTATGACCACTGTAATGAGTTGTCTCCCTATTTTCATTATTACAGGCACAATGTCACACATTTTGGACAATATTTTGTCCTAAATTACATATATTGGGGCATATGCACTCACTTTAGATTCCTGTTGATGCAATAAAAGACTTATTATCCCTGACGACTTGCCTGAAATTGATAATTGAAATTTCGCGGCAAACAGCTTCCAAACAGAGAACACTTGCCATATATATGGAATGTAAACAACTGCTCCTTACATGTTGTCAGAGTTTGCCAAACTGGTTTCAATCACAAGTTGAGTTAAAGTATATTCGTAATGAGTGCTCCAAGGGACATAACTCGATGGGGTTTGCTTG
The DNA here is from genome assembly GCF_003918875.1 of Haliotis rubra. Lineage (NCBI taxonomy): Eukaryota > Metazoa > Mollusca > Gastropoda > Lepetellida > Haliotidae > Haliotis > Haliotis rubra. Next base: position 681,310 of record NW_025767160.1, read on the forward strand.
AAATAATGTTCTGCCGGTAGAGGGCGTGAGAGTCGATTTAAAGCAACTTTGCATAAATTTATTTGAACGTTTTAATTTAATATTGTAATCTAAATACATAATTTTTGGGGGGAATAAATTAAATGGTAGCTTCCCTGAGGCCTGATAGTTTGAATTATTGAGAGAAATGCATTAATATTATTTAGAGAAGTATGGTGTGATATATCCTAAAGCATTGTCTCTCAAGAAGTGCCAGGGTTAGTTAGACACATGTGTATGAACAACAAACACGTAGTAACTATCAATTCATTTCTCTTGGAAATAATAAAACCATCCTGGCAAGACTGTATCTACCATGGTTGTCCTCCAAAGAAAATACTGTCACTTAGACCAAGAATACTGACCATCCAAACAAGCGTATTCTGCTGAGTGTCCAGGGTGTTGAGTGTAAAGGCATATAAATATAAAACACCAGTGCTCCAGATAAGATTTAGCTCATGTGGGTACTGTACCCACTGTATGTTTTTGGAGTGGGTATTATGAATGTTGAGTGGGTATTTCATTTTCCGTTACCCACTGCTTTCAAATATGTGCATATTTCGGTCATTTTACTCACTTAAGTATTATGTGACTGAGAAAGTTTACTAAGCAGGTATGTTCTGCCTTATGTCATACCTAATCAAAACCAACTTAAATATAATGGAAATGATTTCATAAAAAAATCACTCGTCCTATACTGACAGTACAACAATAGTCGTATACGATCAGTACAACTTGATAGCAATCAATGCCTTTTTCATTATGCAAGTGATTTTTATAAATATATTCCATACGCATTTGTTTTAAAAATTTCAGTATGTAACATTTTAAATGCGTAATTGATACGCAACAAATATTTTTCAATGCGTAATTGGAAATTTTCCATGCGTATTTTACCCGGATACACAGTTTGTCTGGGCCACTGTAAAACACTGACTAATCACAGATGTGTTTTAGTTATATCACAGCTTGTCACCGAAAGTGATGATGGCCAGAAGTGATGACAGACTGAAGTGATGCCCGCCGTGTTCACTACACAAAAAGCTGTATGGTGTTGTCACTATGAACCTTAATCAGTCTCAGCATGATTCCAACACGACTGACAAAACCTGACATGATAAAGGGAGATAACTCAATGAGTGCCAGTGGTTTTAGTTCACAGTGTTATCAAGCCCCCTCCCTAAATAATACTTGTACTAACCCTTGATGTGAGGTCGGTCATCTATGAGTATATGGCCATATATCATAGTTTTGTCCTTAGCAATGATGGTGCGGTCCACCCAGTCAGCCCCAAGGTGGTCTTCCACCCACTGAAACTGTGGAGGAACAACATGCAGATCTGCAGCATCACATCTTGTACAGAGAGAAACTTGTGACGGTAAAGCATGAATGAATACTGAACAATTGTATCATTACATTCAGTAATATTGTGCACATTTACTTGTTTCTAGAACAGGATAACATATTTACTTGCTGCAGTCAATGCTTTCATTGATCTACATATTATGACATGAAGTGAGACAGCAAGGGTACTGCCTGTAGCAGTACATGAGTGACGGGTTACAGACCACTCAGGTGAAACCCATGATTATAGGTATGGTTTAATGATCAACAATCATAGACTGATCAGATACACCTCTCAACTCTTTACCTTACACAGGTATAACACATATAGGTCTACTTTGGATGCAGAGTTGGTTGGTGTTTTATGCCACACTCAATATTCCAGGCAATATGGACCAGACAAGCCAGTGATAAACATAATGAGCATCGATCTACGCAACTCAGATCCGATGATGTGTGTCAACCAAGTCAGCGAGCCTGACCACCCGATCCCATTGGTCGCCTCTTACGACATGCATGGGTTGCTGAAGGCCAGTTCTAACCTTGATCCCCATGCTTTTGGATGCAGGGAGATTGGAGCTCCACTGCCAGTCACTGGGGTTTTGTGTCAAAGTAAACAGACCTTCATAATATTTCAAGTTTCCAGTCCAAAGTTTGACACAAAATGATAACAATATAAGGAACAAGCAGGACCAAGCTTTCACTTCGAGACAAGTGTAAGTTCCCCACATTACACAGAACAGTGTTTGACTGTAGTATACTCATGACATGAACACTTTTCACACTCTTTTTTTCCAGCTTCTGACTGTGATGAACACTGTGTAACACTTGCCTTACTATTGGGGAGAGTGGAAGACCGATACACTTCATGTGCACCCACACCACATACTATAGTCAGGATTATCTCACCTTCTCACTGAGACAGTATCTGTAGCTTGTGAGGGGACTTGTGCATATAAACACGTCAACGCTGCAATACAAACATGCTTCACTGAATCAATGTAATCATACATCATACTGTCCCAACTACAACCGAATCCCATTTGCTGGAGCCTGGGAAGTGAAGAGTGAATGGGTGAGAGTATAAATAACTATGTTTTCTGTCTTCATTGCACCTGAGAAAACAGCAAGCAGAGACTCAGAAATGACACAACTGATTTGTTACATCCAACCAGGGGAATGGAAAACTTTGACTAAGATGTAAGTGAGAAGTTACAAACATTAGACCTTTAACACAAGAAATACACTTTGACTCACTCCTCCATGTCTGCCATCGCCTTGGCCGCTGCGATGCTGCCCTGTATCTCCGGAAGGCTCAAGAAGAAATACTCCTCCATGTAGATCTCCCTCACCCGGTCCTGTAAACACACCACATAGTCCATGATGTCTTGGGGACAGTTCATCATTTATGCTCTGTGTGTGTGTGTGTGTGTGTGTCCGTGTCCGTGTCCGTGTCCATGTCCGTGTCCGTATCCATGCATGCATGCATTTGTGATATGATAATCTTAAGTGGGGGGTCACCCATTTTGGTCTGAGGACGTGGGGACTCCTCAATTTTGTACACATATACTGGGGGGGGGGGTAGGGAGGAGGGTTGTCACTGATTTTAAACATGGTGTGTGTGTGTGTGGGGGAATTCTCACTTACTTTGTACATACATTTCAGTGAGGGGAAAAATTTCACATTGTAATGTATATTTTTGTTTTCTTTAATTCTGGAGATTTACATTTTGGTCTTCATGTCATGTCATACTGATCAACTATCTACCATAAAAGAGACATTTGCGAGTGGTGGATTTTCCATCCTCACTGTTGTTGGTACCTGTTCAAGAGCAGATTACTGATACCACAAATTACTGTTTGTCTTGTTATGGAAACATTTATAATGAACAGAATATTCTTCAAAGGATTCTTAATACATACTGGCAGATCGGACCTTAGTTTAGCATACTGGTCCCTCAGGTAGAACGTGTTTCGGTCCTTCTCTTCTATGAAAGGCAGGTCTGGGAATCTCTCCTTATATCGCTGAAGGAAATATCCTTCGAAATCAGCCAGAACTTGGTCTAGATCCAGAAGTACTTTCAGTCGAGCTGGGCCAACTGTCTGAGAATGGCCCTTGAAATTCCGTCTGGCCATGACAATTATTCCTTTCACAAATGAAAGACAAAACCAATTATTTGACCTGGTTATCTGAATAGAGCCCCAGCAACCTGATGGTGGAGATTGTCTAGTGACTGCGCACGCCAGGGCTGAAAACAATACAAGTCAATATTAGTCTTAAATAAATGATTATCTGTTCTTAGTTTTAACAGTGTGCTCTATACACATGTAATCCTCCAATATTATCACTTTTATTAAAGTTAACTATAGCTGTGATATAAGTATATTGTGCACGCGCACACACAGACACACACAGAGCGAGGGAGACTGACACAGACACTAAGTACTATTCTCGTCTCTGTACGCTCTCTCTCTCACACACACACACTACCAATTTGTTGATCGTTCTCGTCCCGTGATATTGTCTAGTTTTCTAGCTACCTGCAGTTATCTGTGGTAATGACATATCAATAAGTGTCTTATTTTCCACTGTTTATATTTAATGTAATACATTCTGTCTTTTTGATACTTTTGTGCTAATTAATGTACAATATGAATTTCCCCTTGGGATACGTGTTATCTTATCTCACAGTATTTGTTGCTTGGAACCAGGAAACGACCACACGCCCACTTTGTTGCTTCCCTTGACGACCTGGCAAACATGTGAATCAGATCAAACTGACATCAGTAAGCACACCATCAACTGCCCATCAAGCGTGTGTGTGTAATGAAGAATGTCCCAAGTTCAAATGTATGTGAAAACACAAAGCTGATGTTGATTGACGGCGATATCCGTGTCCTGTTCACGCGTGTTTACTAGGTTGGTTGAAAAGGTAGATTAGTACTAAAGTTAAAACGAAATATGATTGAAAAGTGTAATGTTTGCTCTGTTAAGTTACATACTTAAAGCCTGGTAACATTGAAAATAAACACATTTAGTTGTCTTTTGGGAGACACAATCCACACCGAACTTTATTTGTCTCAGCAATACGTCAAGTTCTTGTTTTGTAACCACAAGAGGGTTCGTTCCTTTGTAACATAAGAATACGACCACTGGGGTTCGAAACAGTGTTAGGGCAATATTTTTTAATAATACAAATCTAAACTTTTGCAACCATATATTGTTTTTAAATGTTATGATTAACCTTTGTTTCAAATTTGAACGAAATCGATGACGAAATAAAGATTTTAGAAAGTTCTATCGCTACGTCATTCCCAGCGGGCACACAACGTTGAATCAACGTTGAATCAACGTTGAATTTTGGTTGTTTGGTTGATCAACCTTTCATAAACGTTGATTCAACGTTTATTATGCGACCAAAGAAAGTTAGTCGAGATTCGTTTAGTTGTCAACGTTGTTTCAACGTAAGGAACCAACAAAATGTCAACTAATTGTTTCCTCGGCAAATTTGATACATAATTCATATTGGTAATAGGTATCCAACTTAGCAACTATCATTTCGGAACATTATTTTCATAAAAGATCAAGATCGAGCTAGTGACAGATATAATCTTATATATTATTTGATTGTGCATCGATCAACGGACGGAAATATTACGTAAATCGCAGTTTTAGGTATAAAGTCATCAGTTATCCAAATTGCATTACATTTAATATTTTCCCACAAAACTGTGAAAATTGTATAATTCCCGACAATTTGCTTTCAAACACAAGCCAGATGTTGACCTTTCGATCGCCTCGTTTGGCCATATCCGGACATGCGCACAATTATCGCGCGCGCAAAGGCAACTGATCGTTGTCAGTTCACTTTGGCGAAGTTCAACGCAATATCGTTCTATTTTCACCATCTTCACGGCATGCTGGTGTTTATTTGGTAAGTATGTCCTTCATGTATAATGAAAACGTAGGAATGCCGTTTAAATCTAGCCGTAGCAAGAAACTCCGAATTAGGGCTCATGTTTTATCTCACAAGGTTACCGGTATGTCACAGTACAACTACATGTTTCTCAAAATTTTGTTTTGTTATTTTTCAATATATTTGCATGCATATATTTGGCATTTTATTATATAATCGAATAAGATTTCCTTTCGTACCCATCACCTGATTTGAATTTTGCAAATATACATTTTCAAATAATCAGTGAAAGTACATCAATATAAGGAACCGTTCATATAAATATATGGCTGCAGGTGGGGGTGTTGATTGTAAGGGTTGGAGGGTGGGGTGGGGTGTCACCCATTTTGTTCAGGGGGCTAAGGGGTCAGCATTTTGTACACACGCACTATGTTTAGAAATTATGGGAAGGGGAGAGGCGTCATAGATAATGTACATGACATGCAGGGTGGAGCGCGTCTCTTATTCTGTACATACTCATACACTTTAGGGGGTTGGGGGTGGGGGTTAATTCACATTGTACATAAAAATCAACATCACCCCAAAGCCATACATTATGAATGGTCCCTAAGGGCAGCTATACAAAATAGGATAGGATTAATCAACATTGTATATTGCATCCCATTATTATGAACATTTGTTCGTTTGAATAGATCTATCAGTAAATGATGCATTGAGCAGCCCTGAACCCTATCAACATATGTATATTATTGGGGGAGGTGGTAGAGAATGGCGTAAGGAAATGCAGCGAAAATTTTCACTTTAAAATGTCTTGTGAAAGTCTTTGTTAAGGATGAAATTGTATATAATTTATTTGAACTTTTATTTATTTACAAAAGTGTAACTTCACTAATGATTCTTTGATGGCACAATTAACAAAACTGCACCCACAGACTTTCATTCTTACACTTGTTTGGAAGGGATATGATAATTCATGTCTCTTAAAGGTTAAAATCTTACATACAAAAGAAGTAATTTTAATGTAAGGAACATTTAATTATGAAATAAGATTATTTTAATGGAATTTGCAGAAATCTCATCTTCGAAGACTGGGTGGCAGCAATTTCGTGGATCACATAAAAGGAGCAAGGCTAAGGTACCACGTTTTTGACATTTCACTTGTTTCCAGTATATCCACCACAAAGTTTAAGAGAAAGATGATAATGCTCTTTCATTACCACCTGTTTTGAATATTTGTGATAATGTTTGGTCTTTTTTGGTGATAATAGTTGGTCTTTATTTTCATTTATATATTAAGGTTGATCATTTAAGAGAAAAATTGACAATGATTTCTCGGAGATGTTTAGTTTAATGAGCACTCCCTTGCTTGGCCATATTGTTTTTTAGTAAGTAAACAGCTGGATGCAAGATAGGACGTGAGAGTACAGAAGTCATACATTTATAGATATATAGAGATGTTTATTGCTGGGAAACACACTCTTCAGGTATTTGGTCAGCTGTAGAATTTGAATATGATGTTTTTATTATTGTCGAAGGGTAGGTTTTCATTATTTGCAATCTAATATGTGTGCAGTGAAACATACTGAGATTTGAAAGAGTCCATTATTTAAAGTACAGGTGTTGTTAGATATCAGCATTTTATGTACATGTTCCTTGTTAAGATCATCTATCAGTATATTAGAGAAGGTGTATATTTGTAGTGTTTTAAATCAGAGTTATTTTCAGTGTATGACCTACATTTCAATATGTTTTGGCCACCTGTCACCCTTTGGTCAAATAGAGTAGGACTTCCATTTCTTGGAATTGAGAGTCAGAGATGCACTGTTTCCAAGAATTTATGTGTGCCAGCGATGTTTGTTCTAGGAGTACATTTAAGTCTTTTTGAGTGTAGATTGGAGTTGTAAGAGATGTTATTCAATGTCTTATTATTCATGGTATGATAGATTATTTCTGGCAATGTAGAGTTTAATCTCATTATTTTATTGTTCATGATTCAGAGAAGCATAGTTATGACACCATAACATAATTCATTATATGAGAGATTTTCTAAGCGTTCTTATAAGAGATTAAGTGTAAACATTTATGAATTATAAAAAGTTATTTATCTGAGTTTTATGAGTGTACAAATGACAAAGAGAGAGAGAGAGATGATAGAGAATATATTGTATACTTATGAGAGCTCATTATTGTTTTCAGAACTCCATGATCCATACTTCCTTGTGTTTGGGAACAAATGGTGTTGGGAGACCTCCCACAATAGACTTGTTCTTTGACCTGTGAACCACCACCCATTTTGTTTTCTTATCATTTAATGTAAAATGGCTTTTGTTACAATTTATGACTCCAGGTAGCAAAATTGCTACATCAGTTCAACTCCTATTAATTTGAAATACTCATTATTCAGTAATCATTTCCGAGAATCTCTAAAGAAAACTAAATCTGACAGAATAACAACAATCTTCCATTGTTTTGCAGGACAATGTCAAACAATTTGATGTCAAGAATGAATGTTGATGGGCAAAACGGCAAGTTTTCTTTTAAGAATACAAGGTTGTATTCAATCATCTCTGGTAAGTTAATTACCAAGTGCAGCATTTTCATCATGGCCATAGCAAATAATATATGACAGTAAAGCATCGTCTAATTCATCCTGCCTGTAATTCATAGTCTAATTAAATAATCAACTTGCAATTGAGGATTTTCTTTGAAAATGTTTAAGAAAACTTCCATTCCTTAGGTTGAAAATATAAATTGTTTACACTTTTAAGTCATATTTTGTATTGATGCTGTTCATATGTTCACATGCCAAGTTACAGCAGTGAAATGAACCTTTCAAGTGATTGATTAAACAAATACTTGAATCATTTAAGACAATATATCTTCCATATAACTTATTCATGTATTTAAATATAAAATTTCAGAATGTGTCCTATCTCAAGGGAATGAGATGGGAATGCATCGAAGCAAATTTCAAGAAAGAGTTAGGAATGTTTCTGATGTATCCAGCCAGACCGCCAGGAAGGAGTGGCAGAAAGAAGAGGAGCTGATAATTGTGTTTTTGGAGTTGTAATTGTGTTGAAAAATCTGAACTGTGGTATTGAAATTGGTGGCGTAAATGTCACTTTGATGCTATATGCAGATGATATTGTGTTATTAGCACAACAGAGATCACCTACAGACTATGTCATGTGTGATGTTTTACATTATGCATTAAACCACGTTTTTCTGTGTGAGTGTGTGTTCATAAAGATTTCATGAAAAGTGACTTGTTTTATGTGCTGTCTTCAGGTATAGTTCCTGGTCATCTTGGATCCCTTTCATGGTGAAAGTAATTGCATTGTGTTTATTCAGGGTCTATCTATGAGCTGAAATTCAGACAAAATGTCTTCTGGGGACAATTTTCACATTTTCAAGGTAACAATACAACAGTAAATAGTTTTTCTTAATTTGGAATACTCTTTTCTTCTTACTGGAATTATACGTCCAACTGACATAGAACTTAAATGAACATTATATTGAATGTGGAATTTTAACCAAGTATTTTATCAGGTAAATATATTTACTGCAATTTTCTGTTTGAACACTGTTTATTGCAGGTAGCTTTTGGGGTAATTTAGCTGGATGCACGAGTGTGGTGCTACTTTATTGTAGTTTAAAGATGAAATGCGAGTCTATTTACAGGAAAGCGTAATACCTCCCAGACACAACCACAGAACAACCCATTTTCAACGTTAATAATATGTCAGACTTCAACATTGATTCCACGTCGGATATCTACGTCAAAAAAACTTTCATATACAACCTATTTTCAATCTATTTTCAACGTTGAGGATCAACCTATTCTCAACGTTGATAATCGGTCAAACTTCAACGTTGATTCCACGTCGGATATCTATGTCTAAAAAACTTTCATATACAACCTATTTTCAACGTTGAGGATCAACCTTTTTTCAACGTTGATAATCGGTCAAACTTCAACGTTGATTCCACGTCGGATATCTACGTCAAAAAAACTTTCATATACAACCTATTTTCAATCTATTTTCAACGTTGAGGATCAACCTATTCTCAACGTTGAAACAACGTTGATGTGCCTGCTGGGTTACATATATGAAATCATTCACTTGATCAGGGATACATCGTTGTCCTGATGGAAAATCCAAAATTGCCATAGCTTCCATGAGCAGATGGAAGTAAATGTCCCTCGAGAATATCTGTGTACCGCTCACTGTTCATATTCTCTGCAAATACACAGAGGGGTGTTGCCCCTAACACAGATATGCCACCCAACACGTTAAATTTCGGACTGTACTTTGGGCGCTGATACAAAGGTTTTTCAGTTTGTTTGGTCCAGAATTTCAGTGTATTAGGAAACAGCCACACAGAATTTTCATCTGAGAAAATCACATTGTCCCAGTTAAAATTCCTATGCTGTAAGCACCAGTTCAACCTTCGCTCCTTCTGTTCAGGTTTCATGATCGGTGATAGAATTCCTCGCCTTTTCTGCCAACCCATTGCATGCAGCTCAGCTCTAATTGTCTCCTTACAGACAGCCACAGTTCCTCTATCAATCATATCCAGCCTTTAGTTTTCTAAACACCTTCGTTTGTATTTAGAAACAAGAATACCAAGCCGCCTCCGGTCACCGACAGTCAATTTTCTGGGCCTACCTGCGCCTCCCTGGTGCTCAATGCCATATCCGTTTGCAATATTTTTCAAAACACGATAAACAGTGGACAAAGGGATGCCTGTTCTACTTGAAATCACTTTAGCTGATCTGATGTCCTTGTTATAATACTCTAAAATGAACTTCCTCTTTTCTAAATCATCTATACTGAGGATCACTGAAAACGTCGTCTGCTAGCAAGTAAACAAGGGGGATAACTCTTCACAAACTAATGAAAAAGGATTAACGGAGTTGTCTCTCTTGAATGAAACCAAATACTTGATAGCTGGTAAAGGTTGTTTATACTAGAAATCCAATTAAACATATTCCTAAACTTCTCAATAATTTCTGGGCATACTATATATAGTAAGGGGATATGCAATGCTAAGGTTACTCTATTACTCTTTACCTATTTCATATTTTTTACCTTTTAATTCGGCCTCCCATTCAAATTTCCCTTAATACTCAGTTGTTGATTTTTTGTTGTTGTTGTTGTTGTTGTTGCTGATGTCTGTTTTTGGGTAGTAACACCACTCTTTTCAAAATTTCTATTTTTTGTTCCTCCTCATTTCTTAATAAGTGTACTAGCCCGTCGCCGAAGTACCTCAGTTGTGCGTGCGACGTTAAATAAAGCAAATAAGAACAACAACAACAATGCTTAGGTGCCATAACTATCGATATGTTACTTGAGATAAGACAGATAGTTTAACAGTGGAACAAACTGTTCCATCAGACTAAGTTTTGCATTAGTCGTTGAACGTCAGGTGACCATAGATTATGTCAGATGATTGGCCAAATCGCCCTGCAGTCCATGACGTCATTTATCATGAAAAGTCAAACACACAAATATCGCATGATTCCGTCTCGATTCTCAAGACCATCACTCTCCATAACGTTCAGTGTGAGCTTGCTTCATTCCATGCCATTCTTCCAGCAGGGCAGCGCCAAGTTCGTCGAGAGTGGTTGTGAACGGTGATGTGCTCGCCAAGGATATCCCAGACATGTTCGATTGGTGATAAACCTGGAGTGCTGGTCATCTTGATGTTCTCCTGTTGGAGGTACTAGGCAGTACTACGGTCCCTGTGTGCTCTTGCATTGTTATTATGACAAACAAAACGACGTCCACTTTTGTCTGACGTTAACGTTGTGAAAACGCTCATTCCGTTTAGGCCACATTCTGTTGAGATGACAAGACTTTATGGATGATCAACTTCTTTATTTTGACAATGGCGAAGTTTCGATATATGCTCATGCCAATAATGGTTGTCATCCCCCTCCCCATCCCAACCCCATACACACCTAACCCCACACCCCCTCTTTAATTAAAAAATGGAAAGGGGTGACAACCATTATTGGCATGAGTATGGATTCTTATACCGTTTTCAAGCATATGGGCGAATGATGGGTACACCGGGTACCAGTTTATATACAAGATAAGATAAAGAGATAACAATAACAAGGGTGGAAAACAAAGTATCAAAGAAAGTTGAATGATGGGCGACATTAGCATGATGATGAGCTGAGATAACATAAGTGGGATTACCATGACAATTAGTGACTGTAAGTTAATGAGGCAGAAGCCAAGGTTGTGGGGGATTGATTAGTGGGAAGCCACCTACAACATTCATTTGCTTGAAAACGGTATTTATAAGAATCTATACCGAAGCGTCGCCATTATCAAATTATAGAAGTTGATCATCCATAAAGTCTTGTCATACCACCAACTTCTAGAATGCCACTCAAACCTATCACATTCTGTTGCACCTGTCAGGGAAGTCGCGTGTAAACAATGATTCATCCAAACACATGGCCTTTGCGCAGTTGTGATTGGTCCACCGCTGTCGCTGTAGCTCTTGGAAGCTCCTCCCCAATTTGAGAGGCATTTGGACCAGTTTCATCACAGTCATTCTGATGGGACAGTCTTGTGCACCAGTTGTCGCCCTTGGTCTGTCATCAACGATATTTGTCGATATCGCGATTTATATACAATGGAATCTGTCTAAACCCGCAGCTGTCCAATCCGGCAAGTTGTCAATACCGGCCTAAAAACTCAGTCCCGTCCGTGACTAGTACATTTATCATCATTTAAAAACTCTGCAATCCGGTAGCTGTCAATTCCTGATTTCGGCATGAAATGAGCCACCCGAATATGTGTCTATACAGTATTCAGCGCTGTCTAATCTGGCGTGTGGCTGTATGCAGACTACTGACTGCTAAACGATAAGCACGTGCCGCAATGCTCAGTGTTGTTCTAATGTCCAACATGCACGCAGGAAAGTACTCTGAGGGTGTGGGTTCGAATCCCGGATGAGACTCAACCCAACAAAAGTTCTAGAATCTGGACTTTATTGAGAAGGGTTTGTATCAAATATAAATATCAGAATATAATATATAGTATATTCTCCACTGGCCCGCTACGCCTAAATCACCCAACCATTTCATCAACAAAACACCTTTCAGATACAGTATTCCTATTTAGAGAATTGACAAAGTAGGCGATGACACTGGATCCCTGTTCAGATACGTAGGTGTAGGCAGGTTCCCGGGTCGTTCACCCCAAGTAGGTTCACCCGGGTCGTTTCATCCCATTTCCAAACTAGGTCAATTCATCCCATATTAGGTAAGTGCTACTTTAGCATATATCTCATCTAGTCTCACCTCACCTCATCACGCTTAAAACATTTAAAGAAGTCGTGATCAACACCGAGTTAGACATTACACTTCCACCTCTGCCATGGCGACTGCATGTTCGGAGATCTGCCTCAGCTGCCTCTGTCTGTCTGTCTGTCTGCATGTTAGTGCACAATGCTCTTATAGACCTATCCCTCATATACTTAATACCCATTGATAAATAATGTTTAATTGATACCTTTTAAATATCCAATGAGTAAATTTAATCTGCAAATTGTTATTATTCAATAAACTGAGTGAAACAACCTCAAAATGGGGTGAAACTGAATGGGGTGAAACTGTGCTGTGGTGAACGTGTTTAGGGTGAAATAACCCGTTACCGTGTAGTTGTATGTGTAGGTACATGTAGGTACCAGTTCCGTCACACCTTGCTCTACCATCAAACATACACAAATTGTGCGTAAAGCAAGGAGTCAAAGTATTTCGTTATGAACATCAACTGATACCTGCCGGCAGTATTCAGCCATTGGTTTTCTGATACAAAGCCAGGTTTACCCATTCTCAGAAAGCTGTGGGATGGATATTCGATTTTCAAGAAGGTAGCAGTTAAAATTCATTATAATATTATATCCAATAAAGTCAGCATCATCAAGCTTTGAAAAAGGAAATTCAATATTCAAGTTTAAGAAAAAGACAGTATAGTTCAATAGTCTGCACGTGGTAGATTATCTCGGTGGTTCCTACTTATTTGTCATCTGAAGGGGCCGCATCCTCTGCCCCCAGTAACCAAACCAGTACACTGGTACGTATTCACCAGTCAAAATGTACTTCAATTTTCATCAGCAGAAACATGTGTAGCGTTGTGGCCTAATACAGACGCTGACGGTGGGAGCAGGAATACACACAGTAACCCATCTGAACCTTTCAAAGTGTACAAATATTCAAATCTTCAAAATTAACAATTAATTAATCAGATATGTTTTCTTTTATACCATTTGGACATAGAAACGTGATACAGAACCAAACTCCAATCTGTTCTCTGCCATAACAATGAACTGTGTGCCCTCGTCCAAACATGGAGGCCTTCTGCCCTAATGTGGACATGTCATCCTGATCATGTGATCAAAGGTCAGACTGTGGATTGTATTATAGAATTGGAAATGTCTTGGCAGCAGCCTGGGTTTGAACACTGAACCCTTCCGTATTGATGAAAGCTTCACCAAACGGTCCAAAGGTATAATCCTTTGTACTAAAGGCACTTGCACAAGTGTAAAAATATTATAATTAACTCATACATTAATTGAATTAAGATGAAAAACTGATAATTCCGTACATCCACAGAAAGTCTGGGTTAGGCCCAGTCTGTGATATTATAGGAACATTTCTTTGTATACTTCGGGCAAACTGCCAACTGCATCACGAATTTGACCCGAATGCTGTAATGGTTTGAAGTATCCCGTCAGTTCTTTTCTTTAACGATGTGACAGTGTTTCTCTCTAATGCCTCGTCAGATCATTAGCAGCCCCCATACCGCTAGTTCATCTAAGTGTCGCGATGTTTGAGGATTTCAATCTTACCTTCAGTTGAAGTCAACTAAACTATAGCCAGGCGTGATCTGTCGTGATTTGATTTTCTCGCTCTAATACGATGCGCCCATATAATGTCCTGAACCTACCACGTATATGTTTTCTCTGGATCATCTAAAGTAGAGATAATATTTTCCTTACATGCATCCGCTGTACTAGCCTCTATTTCTGGAATGTAACGTTGTCTCTATAAGCCTCATGGATATCTCAGTTTCCTGATCTAGCACAGTAGATTCCAGGGAAAGAGTTCCTTCCGTTCCCCAACCCTAAACCTCACTCTAAACCTAACCCTAACTTACATTTTGGAAATTTTGTTATTTTGAGATTTCTCTAGTAATTGTAGTGTTTAGGTTTGTTTATAATTTTGGTATATTTATAAATATTATTTGGGATTGGGGAACGGGAGGAACTCTTACCGATTCTAGTTTCATGATTCATGACCTGATATTTGTAAAACTTTTAACATATTGATGTTTTCACGCAAGATCACTGAGCTATGACATTTCTGAATCCCTGTGCGTTGTCACACTGACTGGTGTTGAAATGCTTTGCTGTGATAGGACGCCCTTGGTTATTGTCCACATCGTTAGTGAGTAATGCATGTTGTTCGGGTACAAAGTGAGGGGTACGAGTTACCGACCCTGAGGCTGGTATGTCACCGTGTCGACACACATATAAACAAATCCCCGGTGGTAAAACGCGATATTGCCACAATTTTCCAAAATGTGAACTGTATCTCATCCCAAATCTGAAAGAAAGTGGTGTGAGAAAGATAGTCCATACCCACAATCCGAGGGGCGTGTCTGAGATAGATGGGTACGGGGTGTAGCGGGTGTGACATGCCTCACCTATCGGGTGCCGGGTGGGCGTGGAAATGGGCACTAGGTTATATCTAGGGTCGGTTTCTTATGTACCAGTCTTATATATCCAGAGCTTCTCGATTCTAATCTATTTAAAATCTTTTCCTCCGTTTAGCTGAGAAGTTGTCATGTTCAAGGGAGCTAACCAACAATTTAAACAACCAAATAACCATTTTATCGACAAAAAGCTCATAGAATCCTCACGGGGCAAACTACTCTCTCTTTCAACAACTGCACATTTTCACTTAAATCTGTCACCGCGTGTTTTCCGTAAACGTAAAGCAAACTTTGGACAGCTCAAACCTTTAATGCTTCCATTAGTTAGCTTGCTACAGATAACACGAAACATCCTTCTCTGTGACAAAGACAACGGAAATATGAATATGTGCCCCTTCATACCCTGCTATAATCTGTAACATTGGGTATGTGATGTAGTTTCACAGCAGTGTGTATCGACACGTTCTTCTCCCGGTGTCGTAGCTCACCTGGTTAGTCACAACGTCTTTCACTTCAACAGCAACAGCACCAGTGTGTCTAGATCATGTGTCTGTGACTATCTGTTGTAAACAAGAAACCATCATAGTTTGTACGTACAGTTTACACGCATCTCACGAACGTTCCTCTCAAGATTTTCATGCACCAAGAAAAGTACAATTGCCACAGGAAAGCAGGACGAATCGCCAGTATCCAGCTACAACACTCATGAACGTTTCTATATTTGAAATCTGTATATATTTAGTTAACATACATCACAGAATGGTCAATATTTGATGTAACTATGACACACCGGACAGTGAGCATCTGCTAACCTGTATACTCCACTGCGATGTCTACAGTACCACCATTCCTTACTGGAATGATTCATTATAAACTGGTCGAGCATTATGGCACGGACTATGTTTCTTGGTTTGTCAGCTCCTTGCCCGCGTTGCTTGTTCGGGATTCTTCCCACGTTACGCTAAGATCCTATGCTATTGCTGAAATATGTACCGATCACAGCGGGGACTCAGACGAAAGGCATCTTTTCTTCATAAAATGACTGTTCCATCTCAATTCGACATTAAACAAAAACCAGATGACCTTAATATATAAAAAATAGTTCCCCTTTTATTCATTATACTTAAAACATACATCATAATTCGTTCTTGTGTTCCATTTCTGCTTCTTTCCACCTTTGCGTGGCTGCTATATAGAGGTCGTGATCAGAGATGTTTTTACCCATGTCATAGGACTGGCGGAAGAGCTTTGCATTGATATGGTAGAAGGCCAATTCACGATCACGAAGAGGGTCATGGACACTGTGACCGTTTTCGTCAAATTTTGTTGCTGGCAATGGACAGTTCATATGGTTCTGATTAGCTTGTGCCTTCGGGAGAGGTTGGCCGGATCCCGTGGCCTCTAGTGCTTCGTAAACTCTGTCGCACAGAAAACATTCATAACCTATAAGAGCCTTGGCGAAGGTCTCACCAACAAAATTGGCGGGTGGCAGACGGCTAAGTTCTGATTTCAAAGTTGGGTTTGAAATTCCCGAATCTTTGAATTTTAGGTATGACTCGTATTCTTCGTCATTCTGGTCCAGATGTTTGATGAACTCGGCCAGCTCTTTAATGCTACTGAAATCTTCCACGAGAATCGCTGACTTGTTGGATGGCAAAAACTCCTGCAAATACATTGAACATTAAGTCGCAATTTGCATGCAGTTTTACAACATTACTACCAACAGAAACAAGAGTTCGACTGAGGACTGTTTTATGTCGAAGTCAACATTTCTCATCTAAAGCAAATCGATAAAACCATTCATTACACGAACTTTAACACGCAGTGTCATGACACCCCGATCCCGATGCCAAAAAGGAGATACTGACTACATTTTCTGACCCTATTTTCGACACGTATGCCGACTTACATCAATTGATGTTTATCTTCTTTGCGACCGATTTGATCCACCAGAGCACATATGCCGTCTCAAACGGCAATAATGACCCTTGGAGAATTAACAGTAAACATGTATACCCACACGTGATATATTGATTGCCACTTCATCTGACCACAATGTCTTTGCCAACACAATTGATCTCACCTGGACTTTAGGCGAGCCGAGTACTATAGGGACAGTTCCGGCCTGTAGAGGGCGCCACAACTTCTCCGTGATGTAGTCCTCACATCTGGCGTTCTCAAAAGCTATTGCAAACTTGTAGCGGGCAACCAGTTTAAGGAAGTTATCCTTCATGTAACCGGCTATACCATCCAAATCTTTGAATCTACACAAGAGGAAAGATGGTCATGACAGGTGGATGCACTAAACATTATTTTGTCTACAAGTATAAACTATGATAATTCCTCGGTGTATAGGTTTCTACTCGACCATTTTCACAACAGTCAATTTGCTGAACAACTCTGGAACATGCTATTAAATCTATGTAGTGTCCTACATATACATTTCGTGAATGGCGGATGTGGGCCAGACAGTTTGGGAGGACATGTCTATGGGTAATGAAAGGGCTACCGTCACAGATTACGCAATATGTTCATCGGGGTTGTTTGACGCATGCCGCAATTTCAACACAGTAACACAGAAAATCTTCACGTCATCCTCGTGTGGCTAGCTTACGCACTTCTACAAACAGTGTGAAGCCACTTCGGGACTTCCTCCCTCCTTCAGCTGACACTGTCATATACTACTCACACTTGCTAATTCGCAACTTTACTTAAACGTCGATTTGAAAATATATCCATTTAGAACTGGAAAAATAATAATATGGTAACACCTCTTTAGGCAAACAGCCACTTTAATCTAACCTTATGCACTTCATACATGAGTAACCGTAAAAATGGTTTTCATGGCACCAATCAACCATTTTGCAAATCATGGAAAGAGTCATTGATAAATAAACAACACATGTCAATAGCAGGTATGGGATCCACAAGATGCAATGCCATACTGAAATCTAGGATCCATGCTTACAATAAGATTAGATACTTAAACCAAATTTGACCCCAGATAATGGTTTTCTGTGGAATCCATGATTTGATCCTTAGCAAAGTGGGAATAGTACATAACTAGGAGAATCCAGCAAGTCAAGCAAACATATTGTTTGGTACACGTATATTCGTTTCTTTGGAACTAGGAGGCATCCACTTTTGTCGCTGCTCACTAATTATGTTCCCAGAAAGTCATTAGTTTACCTTAAAGATTTAACAAGCATTATGCGCTGTAGTGAGTGAGTGAGTATGGTTTTACGCTGCTTTTAGCAATATTTCAGCACTATCACGACGGGGAACACCAGAAATTGGCTTCGGAGATTGTACTCATGTGCGGAATCGAATCCGTGTCTTCGGCGTGACGAGCGGATGCTTTAACCACTGGGCTACCACACCGACCCTATGCGCTGTAGTAAAGGTGAGGTGAAATTGGGTTTTTTCGCTCATATGACGACTTGCATGCGTGTGTATGTGTATGTGCGGCTGCTTGTACTAGCCCAGACTGAAGCTGGTTTTGTAGTGCTAGCCCACTGCGATACCATACCGCAGTGAAACATGAATACCCCACTCAGACACATTATACTGACTCCGAGCCGACCAGTCCTTGTTGTACCCATTAATGCCGAGCGCCAGGCAGGGATCAACAAGTACCATAATTTAACGTCTTTTGGTATGACGCGGTCGGGGATCGAACCCGCGACCTTCCGCTCTCCGGGCGGACGCTCTAACCACTACACCACGGAGGCGGTTGCGCTGTAGTAAAACTACCATGCACCGGTCAATGGCAATATAAGAGGGCTATCCAAAAGTACACAGTCAACACTTACTGGCCAAGTGTATCATCCCTGTCGAGTGAGGGGCGGTGGGGTAGCCTAGTGGTTAAAGCGTTCGCTCGTCACGCCGAAGGCCCGGGTTCGATTCCCCACATGGGTACAACTTGTGAAGCCCATTTCTGGTGTCCCCCGCCGTGATATTGCTGGAATATTGCTAAAAACGGCGTAAAACCATACTCAGCCAGCCAGCCAGCCACCACACTGCACAGATACACATCAACACTCTATTTATCTGTCAATAACATACGACCCTAGCAATAGCATCATGATTGTTCTCAAATTTCTTCAGAACAACAGTCGTCAAGAAGCCCTTTCCTTACACAATCTCGTCCCAAGCCTTTGATTAATGGCTAACCGATTGTTCAATTAACGCTGCTTTACTTCAACTGACTGACTGCCAATTCGGTTTGGATCCATACAGAGATTCAATGCTGTATGACAACAGTGATCATGATTTCAACGTTGGAACAGCCAACATATTCTTTGTGACAAGCGATATTCCAACAGATCCTGCCTAAGGTAGTTACATTTGTCTACAATAGGACGTGCTCCAGTTGCTACGCTGTCAAGAAGCACCAAATGATGCCCTAAATGAAGGTTACAACATTCCATGGCTCAGTAAAGCTTTCAAAACGTTCTATAATGGACACGTGGGAACCATTTCCAGATTGTCCAATGTATTTTGATCTCTGCCATACATATTCCCGTTCGTGTTCATGAGAACAATTGGCTGTTGTCGGTACGTGTTTATGTCGGATGCCAACAGCAAGGCAGGCTACGCTCACATTTTCACCCAGTCTCATCACTGATTCATAAACAGAGGCTCATGATATAGTGCGGCTTGTGAAAAGGGCTCTTCTTCTCGCAAAGATTCCTTATTGATGGTGGAGGAGTTGTGTCTCTATCACTAGTAGTGATCATAACATTCACATACAAATTACTAACGTAGGCTGCAGAATTTCTGCTGCATTCTACAAAAACTGCTCATGGTGCAGATCATGATGTATACTTACTCCTCTGGAAAGTCCTTGTTGTGAAGACAATCGCCGTACGAATCAACATGGACGTATTTCTGGAGCATCATGACGTACTGCTCCCTGTTAGATGGTGTGCTGCAGTCGGTGTGGACAAATATAATGGGAGCTAAACCTTCCTCTCTTCTCAACAGGTTCTTTCTGTCGGTTGGGATTAAATATTTCTTACTCAGCAATGACTCTTCATTCGCAAGCCAGTGCGTGGGGATCGGATAGTCAGATCCTCGCTGAAAGGTTGCAGTGTAGTTAAACACCTCCAGGACGCTAGCGAACGTAAACATCCAATCAGTGTTCTTCGGTGACTCCTCGTGAATAAGTGCCCAAAGGTCGCCAGCTTTCCTAGGCAATGGGAGGCCACTCGAGAGGAAAAGGGTACCATAAAATCCATACACCTGAAAACAGCATGTGTTACTTGATACTAAAGAGTGCAGGTTCATCTGTTCTGTGCACATATAACGACAAGTACGAGTCACATGAATGGCTGGTGTGCTGCGGACATGAGACCAGAGAAGAAGATATTACCGTGTGTGGGGCTCTAAATGTTGCACTCCAAATCGGATGTAAAAGGAACCATGACCCTCAAGTCAGTGTCGGCTGATTCTGGGACACTGTGCAGCGGCTAACCAACATCTAGAGAACATTGAACGCTGTTGTATTTCTGAAACTGTTACCCCTTGCAATCAAAGTGATTCTTAGCATTACTCTTCACACACAGACTATAGCATGGATCGTCCGTACTAGTACAGCCCCATTTGAAAGTTAACCGGTTTCCCCAAGAAGCAGGTACAATGTTCGTTAAACCTAAACTACCTACAAACCATGACTATCTTCCAACTGCTACTCACCATGATCTCCTGTCGGCGCGGTGTTGTCTTGTTCCTGGACACAACACATCTCTGCTCCGCCTTACAGGAGATCACGTAATCAGCCTGATCACTAATCGCCTCCCACCATGTGACAACTGGCAGGTGGGCGTGACTCTCATCCGCAGTGTAGCTTGTAACTTTCCCTGCAAGGTGCAAAGACACTTTCCACATCAAAGTCCACGACCTACTTCTTCTCCTACCTCCATCTGTGTAGGTATCGACTGTCTAGACAGTGAAAGGACAGGGGTTCATACCAGATAACGTTAAATGATTCTACTTATAGTGACCCTCCCTGGTGCTTGGCATCAGAGGATAGAACAGTCGTTGGCTCGGAGTCAGTATAAAGTGTAAGGTGTCGATGCTAAACTGTGGCATGGTATCATGGGCGTGCATTATAAAACCGGTACAAACCAGGACAGGTACATGCAGCTACAAAAGAACACAAACATGCTAAAATAATCAACTCATCGCAAAATACCATGATGTTTTAGACTACAAGGCCATACGTCAGATAGCATTATCATGTCACTGCTCTAGTGAAAGGTAATCAACCAATACACGGATTTCTGGATCAACTTACCATCAACTGTTATAGAAATACTTGTTAGTAGGATCAAGAGAACGAGCCAGTCTGAAACATAAAGATGTCAATAATGAGATCATGATGGGAAGACTACGATATCCTGAAGCCCAGCCTCTAAGGGCGAGTGCCGACACTCACAAAAATCTGGAGGTGTAATCTGCCTGATATCGGGACGGTGCTCATACCTGGTTGAACACTACGGACAAGTCAGGTGTATTTGAAGCAGGGAGAATAGAAGACGGGCAGTGGTCTCTCCTCGACAAACCTCTTAGGGTATGTCTCGAATCATCACGTGATCAGTTTAGCCAAGAAAACGTCTTTCTTTCTTGTTGATCTTAGTATTTGACAAAACTGGAAAGGTCTTTACAACGCTTTGTGATTGTTCTAAACTTTCTGTATTTGAGGGGTGTGTGACAGTGTCAGTTAACATTCCGTCAATGTCCATGCCATTCCACACATGCAATAAGATATCTGAAGGCTAAATTACTAATGTAAAAAACGTCTCAAAGTAGATTTAAAAGAATTATTGACAGCTGAGTTATCACATGTGTTCTAGCGATAGTTTTGTGGTCTTTAAAATGTTTGGGGAGGGGTGGCCGGGATGTATGATTTATTCTTTATTCATTCACATATGTATTTCTTTCTTTTGTTCTTTTTCTTTATTTCTTTCTTTTATTCACATATAATTCTAGCTTTTAATTCTTGCTATAATTTATTAATTAATTCATTCATTCATTGTAAAATTTTGAAGATAATTTAGAAATTGAGAAAAAGGCAAGGGGAACTCATAAGTATCAACATAAACAGAAAAGCATTGAAACATAGTGAGACAGTTCAATGCGTAACAGATCACTTCAAACATATATCATAATAGCACTGTACAGATCTGTGTAAATAGAAACATGCATGATCATATTGACAGTATAGCTTATGCTTGCAAAGAGTATGCCGATTGTTTCCGACTGATATAATAAACTGGCTGAAGTACTGTTATACGCAACCG
Source organism: Haliotis rubra (assembly GCF_003918875.1). Classification (NCBI taxonomy): domain Eukaryota; kingdom Metazoa; phylum Mollusca; class Gastropoda; order Lepetellida; family Haliotidae; genus Haliotis; species Haliotis rubra. The sequence goes on from NW_025767160.1 coordinate 703,632, forward strand.
AAGTTGCGCTGGGAACGAACCAAGTCACTGTGTGAGTTGGACCATGACGAGGCACACACTAATTAGTACAAATGGTAGAGAAAGCATGCGAGTGACCTATCCCGGCTGTAGATTATCCCTGTTTGAAGTAATGGAGTCAGTAAGGTTTTACACCGTTTATGCACTGTTACAGAAACGGGATTCACATGCCTCTGTCGGAAACCTAACTGAGCTTTGGTGTGTGGGAAATTTTCCACTGAACTTCACCACTACACCCTGGCTCAAGATCTCACTCACTAACTCCGAAAACCTGCTCACTCATTATCCTATCCTCACCTAAACAGGCGAAACTCACTCACCCACTGTCCGGAACGAAGACCTACTCAAACACCCCCAGCTGCCCCACCCCCATTCACCCAACACTCGATAATACGATCTCCCATGGGCCTGGTCCTCGAGTAAACAATGAGTCACCGTATACAGTAACCGGCTTGGCATACAGTAACCGGCTTGGCATATAGTAACCGACTAACCGATTACGTCAAATTGGTACTGCGCCTCGATTCCACGTCTCTCTGTCGACAGGCACATATAGTCCGTTTGGGTTCAAATGAGAACGATGAATGATTAAATACCTCGAAATAGGGATCAGTGTACAAAACATAAATAAGACACATGGTCCTGAAACCTCTGTATCCAACAGGATCTGGTGGAACAGCACCAGCACACATTCAGGTGCAACTCAGCACAGCCAGGTGAGATGATCCCACCTAGTCAGGTGCTGTTCCATCAGCCGTTTGTCACCCCGCGGTATGATAGTTTCTTAAACCACTTTTTCCGTGATCGATCAAAAAAAGTCAGATTTCAGATCCTGTTGGGTACAGAGGTTTTAGGGCCATGTGTTTTATTTGTTTGGTGCACTTATCCCTATTTCGAGATATTTAATCATCTGTCGTTCTCATTTGAATCCAAACGGACTACCCCGTGTACCCGGCGGTCATATAACCTAATACACCATTCTGTGAGATAAGGCTCTCTCCACTTATCACGCCGAGGACAGCGAGGTAGATCACTAGATGTACTTTACAAGTTTCACGGTCCTCCAAACTGATGCATGTCACGTGGGATAAACAGGTAATTAGATCTAATCAATAGATAAGGTTGCATATTGATAGAAAACGACACAACTTACCTGGGCGAAGCATAACGATCTCCATGCATTCACAGCCCACGTTACAACCAGAGTATAGTGCAGCAGTACCAACATGTCTTCCCTAAAATACCGCCCGAACGCAGTTGCGTCCCTTCGCGCCTGGGTGTCGCTACCCGCAGAACCCGTTTGAAGCTGGTGCAGTTGTTCGGTTCTCCTCCGTGAACCGATGCATGACTGACTGGGTTTACATTTGCGCGCGTCTTGCGATTACTTATTTCGGTGTGGGGGTTGGAGGTGGGGTGAGGGGTGGGTGTGGTTGGGGTGGTAAGAGTTCCTTACGTACCCCCCACCTAATTTTTTCAAACAATACAAAGATATACAAGTAGTGAAAAGTACCTTATAAAATAGGCGGGGGGTACGTAAGGAACTCTTTCCGAATCCCTTGTAAATCACTTGAGATTGCTTCAATATAAAGTCTGTTTGTATTGTCCGACAAGTGCACGGATAATGCACATTGCCCCGGCGGTTACATGGGTCACGTGTACCGACCTACGACTAAAGTTATGATTTCACTCTGCAAACAGACAAAGAAGATGATCACTGGGCCTATGTTGCTCAAGGTGGCATTGAACTTCACTCATTTGTGAATGTTATCTCTGGAAAACTACAGTAATGTAAAAATATATAACTATAAACTTCTATTGAATCTTAATATAAATAATGTGAAGCAAAGACATTCATCAGCATTATATCTAACTGTCACTAAACACCACTGCATCCACATTACATACAAATCTGAGGCGGTGGGGGTAGCCTAATGGTTAAAGCGTTGGCTCGTCACGCCGAAGACCCAGGTTCGAATCCCCACATGGGCACAATGTGTGAAGCCCATTTCTGGTGTCCCCCGCCGTGATGTTGCTGGAATATTGCCAAAAGTGGCGTAAAACTAAACTCAGTCAGTCAGTTACATACAAATCTACGGAAACCTGACGCTGCCACTTTCGTGGCCTCAGTTATTTTTGTAGTGACATTTTTCGCTTCCATTATTTTCTCGCTGCTTTAATGTTTTCTTGTTGCCTTGATTATTTAATCTAAAGTTCGAAATAAATGGTTGAAATAACGAAAACATAATCGAAGCAACGAGAAATTTCGCGTAAAAGTGGCAGCATTAAGCTTTCGTACAAATCAAGGTCATCTATAGATGAGAATGCCTCAACAATGGGATCTCCCGTTCCCGAACATACTGTGCAGTGTGACACGCTGTACGTCACAACACGTCTGTCAAGTCATCCCTATGGATACCTGGTGTATAATGAGTGCGTCCCATAAAGCCAGTAGTACACGCTTCACGAGGCCCAGGTAGTACAGACGCACCATTCTACACCTCCGGGTTCGCCAGCAGAAGCAATTGCAAATATGAGTAGAGACGAGACACTTGGCTTCAGAAGGTAGGGTTTTTCTCATAAGCATTTTTGTCAAGTAGATGAGAACTAGACTAAGGCGGCAATCTGAATAGAAACATGTCTTCTTTGGCCTGATGGTCGAATATGGAATATGGTGTGATTTAAGTCATTACGTTGTACAATTAACCCGTAGTATGCAGTGAGCAAATATCACTTGATAGTGTCATATATGCCTGCGACGGAAACATTATGCAGAAGTATGTTTCCTTACTTCCTTTTGGAGGTCAGACACCTAGAACTCAGCCATTTGAAACATCCACTTGTAGATCTCCCAAAATTTCAACCATGCCGAGAAACCTCCTTTATCCAACAAACAAGGGCAATATTTTCATCACTGCAAAAATAATATATGTGTTTACACGCTTGGCTATGGGCTTCCTACCAAGCCCCGCTGTCCCTGTACAGCTTTCTGTGTCCGTCCCAATAGCATAAGGTTGTCATCATGGCAAAAATACCATTATTACAATTATTATTCTAATGTAGATGCTAGATGAATCCGGATATAGAATCGTTTAGAAAACCGCTGAAGTGAAAACAGTTATAGCACAACAACACTCTCTCCTTGATGGGCATCTATGTGCGTCCTATCGTGCGTGCAGCTGAAGGGAGACTTATGTAACGACGAGATGGCACGTCAACCTCAGTAAACTGCTTTACATGAGAGCAAATAGGGGAACAGTGACAGCTTGTTTATAGACCTTGCCACAATGTGGACAGGAGAGACATACGAGTCTACACAAGGTCAGTAACTGTGTCAGGGAGCTGTTATTATCCACCGTGACAATCAAATACTGGAGAGGGACAAGCCACTGCTTACAATATATTCAGTTTAAATCATCTTCTTTGATACTGGCTAAGCTGTTGTGGACTTGGTAATTAACGTGAAAACCCATTTATACGTGCACAGCTTGTCATCAACTTGTCATCCACTTGTCATCGACTCACATATATGCGTTAATACACTTGTTGGTACATAAGATGCAAAATAATTTCGGATTAAATTGAAATTACCAACTGACTTCTTTTAGTTGTGTTATAGCGAGGATAGTGAAAGTGAGGGAGCGTATTTTCAGTTATATGAAGGTTAAATATGTTATATACGGCAATGCCAGGATGCAGTGCAGTGGATATACATGTCTGTTTCAGAAACACTCCTGTTGAAGGAATCAGCTTTACCTTAAACGAGAAATTATATAGAGGTATGACGATATTCCATGTTTCTTACTTTATCATAAAGGATGGTAATCCTTGCACTTGAGTTAAAAACGACCCATCTTTTTAATTGTTAAAAATATGAAATATAATGAAAATGGCGAAATCAGTTCTTGATAAGAAAAAGAAACAGTTGCAATGGGTCCGATCCGTGTGCATGCTGCTAGCAATAAAACATATTCCATTCCCTCTCGATCTGTGTGTCGGTGTGAATGATGAAAGGCAGACTGCCACCATTTCCTTCAGCATACCTCCATCCCCACTCGATTATGAATATAGCTTATGCTAAACGGCGCTAAAGTCGATCAAATCAGCCGGAGGAGGTGGCTCATGACGTTAATCACTGTTTTGTCAAGATGGAATATTACTGAGGTCCCGTTAGAGAGGAAGAAAACAAAAATAAGATAGAAAAAGAAAGTTTCCCACCACGCAAAACCTCTCTGATTATTGCTTCTATATTTGTGTTAAATGCCTTGATGTGAATGGTCGTGAGGGTGCTGAGTGCTGGATGTTGCAGCAGCATAGCGACAAGGGCGATCCAGTCGTCGGAGTCTCAAGACGTAGTTATATCTTGAAATCTACTAGCACATTCGTCTTGAGATGTAATGTTTATCTGTCACCACCGTACCTATTGTCGAGGGCTTCATTATCTTCTGTGTATTGGTAGCTGACAGTGTCTATGACGTGACGACATCCCTCAACGACTACATCCGTGACGGCGCGGGTCTGCCGGGGACCAAGGTGATGTGTAAGGAGGGAGGGTGTGGCTGCTGCGCCGTCACCGTCACCAAGCCGGACCACAGCACCGGGAAGGACACCTCGTTTTCTATCAACTCCGTAAGTGTAGGGAACCACTGTATCATGTTCAGGTACAATTGTATCGTTGTATTTCTAAACCGTTCGATACACTGATCTCAGGGCAATGGATATTTGTAGTAGTAAGAATTCCAACACTCTGAAGATTCTTGAAACTCCACAATCAACCAATCAATTTAACTCAAGATTTCATCATTACAAAGTAAAGCAACACTCATATCAACAAGTGAACCTTCATGTCAAAAAGTTGAGAACAGCTGAACTTGTAAATGTTAGCATTTACAACATCGTTTAAGGGGGCTCGGTGTATTGCTAATATCGTCCATTATCTCCCCCAGTGTCTATGTCCCCTCTACTGTGTGGACGGCTGGAAAATCACCACGACGGAGGGTCTGGGGAACTCCAAAGATGGATTCCACCCAATACAGAAGAGAATCGCTGAGTTCAACGGCACTCAGTGTGGCTACTGTACACCGGGGATGGTCATGAATATGTATGGGTAAGTGTGGCTACTATACACCAGGGATGGTCATGAATATATATGGGTAAGTGTGGCTACTGTACACCAGGGGTGGTCATGAATATGTATGGGTAAGTGTGGCTACTGTACACCAGGGATGGTCATGAATATGTATGGGTAAGTGTGGCTACTGTACACCAGGGATGGTCATGAATATGTATGGGTAAGTGTGGCTACTGTACACCAGGGATGGTCATGAATATGTATGGGTAAGTGTGGCTACTGTACACCAGGAATGGTCATGAATATGTATGGGTAAGTGTGGCTACTATACACCAGGGATGGTCATGAATATGTATGGGTAAGTGTGGCTACTGTACACCAGGGATGGTCATGAATATGTATGGGTAAGTGTGGCTACTGTACACCAGGGATGGTCATGAATATGTATGGGTAAGTGTGGCTACTGTACACCAGGGATGGTCATGAATATGTATGGGTAAGTGTGGCTACTGTACACCAGGGATGGTCATGAATATGTATGGGTAAGTGTGGCTACTGTACACCAGGGATGGTCATGAATATGTATGGGTAAGTGTGGCTACTATACACCAGGGATGGTCATGAATATGTATGGGTAAGTGTGGCTACTGTACACCAGGGATGGTCATGAATATGTATGGGTAAGTGTGGCTACTGTACACCAGGGATGGTCATGAATATGTATGGGTAAGTGTGGCTACTATATACACCAGGGATGGTCATGAATATGTATGGGTAAGTGTGGCTACTGTACACCAGGGATGGTCATGAATATGTATGGGTAAGTGTGGCTACTGTACACCAGGGATGGTCATGAATATGTATGGGTAAGTGTGGCTACTGTACACCAGGGATGGTCATGAATATGTATGGGTAAGTGTGGCTACTGTACTCCAGGAATGGTCATGAATATGTATGGGTAAGTATGGCTAGCGTACACCAGGGATGGTCATGAATATGCATGGGTAAGTGTGGCTACTGTACACCAGGGATGGTCATGAATATGTATGGGTAAGTGTGGCTACTGTACACCAGGGATGGTCATGAATATGTATGGGTAAGTGTGGCTACTGTACACCAGGGATGGTCATGAATATGTATGGGTAAGTGTGGCTACTCGTACACCAGGGATGGTCATGAATATGTATGGGTAAGTGTGGCTACTGTACACCAGGGATGGTCATGAATATGTATGGGTAAGTGTGGCTACTGTACACCAGGGATGGTCATGAATATGTATGGGTAAGTGTGGCTACTGTACACCAGGGATGGTCATGAATATGTATGGGTAAGTGTGGCTACTGTACACCAGGGATGGTCATGAATATGTATGGGTAAGTGTGGCTACTGTACACCAGGGATGGTCATGAATATGTATGGGTAAGTGTGGCTACTGTACACCAGGGATGGTCATGAATATGTATGGGTAAGTGTGGCTACTGTACACCAGGGATGGTCATGAATATGTATGGGTAAGTGTGGCTACTGTACACCAGGGGTGGTCATGAATATGTATGGGTAAGTGTGGCTACTGTACACCAGGGATGGTCATGAATATGTATGGGTAAGTATGGCTACTGTACACCAGGGATGGTCATGAATATGTATGGGTAAGTGTGGCTACTGTACACCAGGGATGGTCATGAATATGTATGGGTAAGTGTGGCTACTGTACACCAGGGATGGTCATGAATATGTATGGGTAAGTGTGGCTACTGTACACCAGGATGGTCATGAATATGTATGGGTAAGTGTGGTTACTGTACACCAGGGATGGTCATGAATATGTATGGGTAAGTGTGGCTACTGTACACCAGGGATGGTCATGAATATGTATGGGTAAGTGTGGCTACTGTACACCAGGGATGGTCATGAATATGTATGGGTAAGTATGGCTACTGTACACCAGGGATGGTCATGAATATGTATAGGTAAGTGTGGCTACTGTACACCAGGGATGGTCATGAATATGTATAGGTAAGTGTGGCTACTGTACACCAGGGATGGTCATGAATATGTATGGGTAAGTGTGGCTACTGTACACCAGGGATGGTCATGAATATGTATAGGTAAGTGTGGCTACTGTACACCAGGGATGGTCATGAATATGTATGGGTAGGTGTGGTTACTATATAAAAGGAATGGTCATGAATATGTATGAATAAGTGTGGCTACTGTACACCAGGGATGGTCATGAAAATGTATGGGTAAGTGTGGCTACTGTACACCAGGGATGGTCATGAATATGTATAGGTAAGTGTAGCTACCAGAAATATTTCAAAATGATACAAAATGATGCTATTTACTACATGTTACAATTCGGTGAAACGTCACCTAAGGCTTTGTAAGACAATATATAGTACTTGATGACCACAAGTGATATGCCAAATACAGGTTACTGCATCAGAAACCTGACCTGACAAAACAAGATATCGAGGACAATTTCGACGGCAACATTTGTCGCTGTACAGGGTACCGACCGATCCTGGACGCCATGAGGACCTTCGCTGGGGCCACTACTGTTGGGCAGGGTTTAGACATTGAGGTGGGTGGAGTGTTGGGAATCGGTTAAGATCTCATAATTGATGATTGGTGCTTTACAACCGATCAGTCATCGAAAATAATTGGTCTGCGTCATTTATCAAATGTTCCTTAACATTGAAGGAAAACCAAGTTCTGTGGATTGTCAACTTCTTTATTGCGATGAGTGCGACGTTTCGGTGTAGTTACTAACACCGTTATCAAGCAAGTGACTTTACCCATCACTTGCTTCATAACGGTGTTAGTACCTACACCGAAACGTCGTACTCATTGCAATAAAGAAGTTGACTATCCACAGAACTTTGTTTTCCTTCATCTATACAACTTCTAAAATGCCTTTCAAAGAAGTTCCTGAACATTATCCTTGTTATGCACAAACAATAATTGCAAAAGTTCACATATTTAAAGGATGACTAGTATGTCAGGAACATACATTTCCTGGATAAATTAAATCATTTAATCGGACCAGTCCAGTGTCCACTCTAAACCGTAGTTAAGGGGCCCCTATGTGCCTGTGTGTAGACGATGTCTGTCAAGACGATGTCAGTCTAACGTTCCCCTGGCACTGATGTGAGTGAGTGAGTGAGTTGGGTTTTACGCCGCTATTTGCAGTATTCCAGCAATATCAAGGCGGGGAACACCAGAAATTGGCTTCACTTAATGTGCCCATGTGGGGAATCGAACCCGGGTCTTCAGCGTGACGAGCGAACGCCTTAGCCACCCCACCGCCCTCTGTGACTGATGCACCTCTCGTGACGAACATGATCATGACATGTACATTGTTAATGGATGGTGAGTATTGCGAATTCATCCTTGGAAACCTCGAAAGATGCTTTGTCGCCCAATACACCACTGTACCATTATTCATTTTCATTCTTCTTCGCAGCGCAAGAAGGGGTTGAAAAGACATGTTTAGAAAACTTGTTCACATGCAAAGCAAAATATTAAAATTACTAACAGATAAAGTATACTTTGCATCAACTATGTATTAAGTACATATTCCAAATATGATCCCATTTAAATCTACAAAATGTAAAACGAGGCATGATTCATTTGTTACCATGACTACTAGGGTTTGGAATTGGTTGAAATCTCACAATTGATGATTGGTTCAATACCAACGACCAATCATAGGAAAAAAATTGTTTAGCGTCATGTTTTAGATTTTCCTATTCAGGTTGTAGTTGCAGATAAGTGTAAAGAAAAAACATTTGGTTCTCTGTTACATTTGCAGATTTCACATCCAGTGTAAAATGATTCAGTTTCAGTGTAACATTAACTTCCCAGATTCTTCAAGAAATATTCAGTCATGACTTTTCAGAAAGTGAAGTGAGTTTTCTTAGAAATTAACACGTTTTCCGGCCCTGACAACGTCCTAGATATGTTCCATCATCAAGTATTTCAAACTCTATTACAGAGGTTCCAAAATCGTTTGTGCTCGATTATGAGAAAATGTGATCGATTGCTTGGTCGTTTGGCCACTGCGACCAATCTTCGATTATTTCAATTAATCGGACCACCACTAATTACCTACAATATACAATACAGGACATAGAGTAAACCCACCAAGTGTTTGGACCTTGGTGCATCAGTCCAGACACCGACAAGCTGTATTTTCTGGAACTGCAATAATTCAGTATCGGTGTCACCTTGCTACCAACTATGCAGTTTCATATTTTGCCTATACTTCCAACATCGGACACAGTCTCCTCATTCTCATGTTCTACAACTTTGCCGTGAACATACTTTGGTTTTAGGATCTTTCGAAGTCATCTTGTGAACGCACCGGCAAGTCGTGTACTGGTTGTCAGAGTAACGGTTCCTGCAATGGCGATACAAAACATACCAGCAAAGCGGATGACAACCACAGAATGTTCCATATTGTCAGAGGGGACACTGAATGGTTCCGACCCAGGTCACTAGACCAGCTGTGCCACGTGATTACCAGGAATGGCAAGACTCGCAAAGTATGCCAAGTCGCCGGCAACACTGCCTCGGGTAAGTTATCTCCATACGATTGAAGCTTACCTACTAACGGGCTGTGTTAGCGTGTGATCGCAACACTGCCTCGGGTAGGTTATCTCCATACGATTGAACCATACCTACTAACGGGCTGTGTTAGCGTGTGATCGTGTCAGGATGGTTCACTGTTACTGGCCAGAGCTTTCACAAATATACATTCTGTTGTTACGAGGTGTACTTGTTACAGTGAAACCCTCTATAACCCTCTTTGGACTATCCCAACTCCATTTAGGGATTTCCTGTTATAGAGGTATCACTGTCGTCTTGTCTTGTTTCATTAACCTTAATATAATATGGCTTCTAGGTTCAAATATACTTATGGAAACGAATAAGGGAACATATGACAGACAGACAGACAGATTTATTCAATAAAGAGACCTTGGGCCCATGATACATACTTTCCTGGTCATATCATATAATAAATGGGTGAGAATATAACTGCAGAGCAGGCACAGGTATGCACATTTCTAATAAATATTATATGGACAACAAAATGCATTTTTAAATTGTTGGTTATAAATGATGCTGAGCCTTACTGTTTACCAGTGATAACTGAAGGGCTAAGTGCTTTGGTTTAATAGTATTGGGTCACAGTTTCCATACTTTATATAAATACATACATTTACTAGACATTACCGAGTACCAGTAATAACTGCAAGGCTAAGTGGTTATGGATTAATAGTGTTGACTCTGTCGGAACATATGAAAGTACAAGTGTTCCTTTATTAATTGCCAGAATTTCGCCCACAGTGCAATACATGCCTTGTGAAGAAACCTGGAAAAGAATAAAGGAACACTTGTGCTTTCATGTGTTCTCTGATTCGTTGTCATGAGTATATAATGGAATCTGCTAGGTGTTATACATGGAATAGAAAGATGAGACTAGTCACATATAATATTTGTTGTGCTAGTACCCGTACAGCGCAATAGTTACCTTATTGGATTTCATTTTTATGATTTCAGGAATTTACAAGCACGATGAACCTTTTGACACCTACGTGGACCTACAGGACATACAGGAACTTTACACAACTCAGGTTAAACGCCATTTCCTAATATTACATAGCATACATCCGTATCATTTGAAATTTATACATGTATTGCAGACATCTAAGGTAAATATATACGAAAACCACTGCAAATTCTGCAGCCATTGCAGTTCAACATTTTGGATATACCCTTTTCGCGGTAACCGCTTGCTTGATGACATTAAAGTCAATTCAAAGTCCACTATAAAGGGCAAGGGTGCTGCTTGCTTCGTTCTCCCGGGTTCAAAGCATGTCACTACTCAAACCACCCATTTGATGGTGCTCTACAGTTGTGTTCGACGTCTCTACAGCCTAGTGTCTATGACGTACATTTTGATTGCTAGACTCGGAGGTCCAGTGTGGTGGTCGGCTCCAACGTGACGCTCACTGTGCTGATGGAGACGTTGTTACAGTTCGCCCCTGGACAGGGATACTTGTATTTCACGGATATCGTCGCACACCTACGGATGGTCGGCAATGTCTTAGTCAGAAATGTAAGTAGAATGAGGTGCTGTTAATTTACTTCCTTACAATCTCAAATTGTCAGGACCTATGATTCCGTTTCGCTGATGCCACATGTACAATATTATTGACATATTATTTCATTGTGCCTGTTCCATTTCAGACACGAGTATAACAACAGTTGTTATATACAACAGTTACCACCTAAGAAGTTGTGTTTGTATTCTGACTGACAAGTATGACAGTTACTACAGACAGATAGACAGCCTGCTGCCAGACATATTGTATTGATATAGTCATAGTTGATTCATGTCACACTTATATTTTACTGTGACGAGATCTGAGGTGGAGACGTAGTGGACATTCAGTTAAAAATCAAACTCGTCTTTTTAATTTTCTATACAATACGTAAACAGCATTTACACTCAATGAATCACATTGCTGCAATTCAACAGTTAACTGGTATTGTACCCACACATTTCTATAAGATTACCTCTGGCTATAGCATGTCTGAAGAAAACCCTTATATACCAGTGTGTTGTGCGGACAGGAATGATAGTCGCTGTACTATGCAAATAGGTCACGAAGTGTGTTTGAATGTTGATGCTAACCGCGCCAGGCTTATACCTGTGATGCATGTAACAAATGGATATGAAGAATATTTATAGGTGTTTTCCATATAATCCAAGTTTATACTACTACGACAAAACTGTAACAAACCATGTGGTCCTGCAGGCGGGCACGTGGGCCGGGAACCTGATGGTCAAGTACCACCACCCTGAGTTCCCGTCCGACGTCTTCACCCTGCTGGAGGCTGTGTCGGCGCGTGTACACGTCCTGGGTGAGTTGCCATGGCAAATACAGGGGACGCCGGACAGGTTCCCAGGGTAACTGCAAGGGATATATCGCACACATTTCACAAGTTGAATGTTTTCAATACATTACTTTCCATACATACACGCTTACACAGTATTGTGACTGTAGGTAGAGACCGTGTGTACTGACTGACTGAGTTTGGTTTTACGCCGCTTTTAGCAATATTCCAGCAACATCACAGCAGGGTACACCAGAAATGGGCTTCACACATTCTGCCCATGTGGGGATTCGAACCCGGGTCTTCGGCGTGACGAGCCAACGCTTTAACCATTAGGCTACCCCACCGCCCCAGATCGTGTGTAATTAATCTATGTTGATAATATCAGAGAAAATTTACGACCGCGCTGTAATCAAGTATCTCCAAGTGAAATGTCTAACTGAAGCAGCTATACGTGTGGACAGGGTGTCAACTTAAGGATCTATTACTCAGTCAATTATTGTTTGCCACTGTTCAGAGTTGGGCTGGAGAGCCCAAAAGGGGAAGAGATACCCTAACTGATTATACAGGGCCAGGAGGACCTTCAGCTCCCACCACGGTGGACACAATTGATAGATTACGTCATATGATAGTAATGAATGTCCATTCAACAAACTTCCCATAGTCAGTATAACAGATATTGAGTTGAAAACACTCTGAGGAATGGCTTCAGCAAGTTCGGTTCCCAAGGCCTTTGTCTCCTGACCAGAATAGACGCAGGTTCATCACAGCTGATATTGTTGCACAATTATAGCTAATCGTGGAGGGGTCTTGGCTTCCTCACTAGCGACACGGAGAACATATATAACGTTCGTCGTAGTAGGCAAAGTCTAATTCATCAGCTCTGTTGCCTACCTCTCGAGATTGCACCAATATGCAGTATTACATTGATATACTTGGGTATCTGCGTGAGTATAGTTATGATAAAACTTGGTAAACTCAGTAAATGCATATTCGTGTAGAAGTGTGTTGTCGCAATTTGGTTGTAAAGGCATTGCAAGTCATCCGTTGAAACAGATTTGACTTCGATGTACAATTTATAGATGCCTTTAGGTATTTTGTGACTCCAGGGCATAAATGATCCCAGTCATTCCATCCATTTTTTAGGGACAATACATTGACATTCAAACGGCTCTATAAGTTTGCTGTGGAATTGATATGATAATCTGTCTAAGGCTAGAGTCAGGTAGTGGAGCTTAATAAAATATTGCACAGCGAGGGCACCTGCACCAAACGTTCGGCCTTCATTCACGTTCCTCACATGTTTACAATACACGAAGCCCAATGTCTTTTGTTCCTTGCCTTGGTGTATCCCAGATCACAGCACCGAGACTGAGAGTGACCACGGCCTCACAGAGTTCCTTCAACTGGACATGTCTGGGAAGACCATCACGCGTCTAGAGCTGTTTCAGCTAGATAGCAGGACCCGTGTCCAGTCTTTCAAGATATCGCCCAGACATCAGGTACTTCTCCATCAACTAACATTATATCGAAGTGCGACACAAGCGGATTGCCAAGGCATTCCTGAGGGAACATGCGTGTAATGTACGATATAATGAGGTCACGTGTATCAAAGTAACATTGTTAGATGTATCTAAAGACAAGAGTTTTATGGATCACAACTTCTTTATTGTGAAGGGTCACGACGTTTCGAAGTATGTTCTTACTCTTTCATCAGGTGAATGAAACAATTAGGAACAAACAGCTATATATCTACATGTTGAAACAACAACAGTATAACAAATGAAGCCAGTAGTTAGTTGGTGGATGGACAAGTGGAAGCCAGGGATTGTTAATCAAGGCATGATTGATAAGAAAGACAAATAGAAGCCAGGGGATATAATTCAAAGACTCTAGCTGTATCTAGTTAATAATGCAAGATGTATCGAGGTAACAGAGTTTGATAAAGCCATGTAGGTACATTTACAGCAATGTTACGACATGTAATTCCATCGCAGGCACAACTATGATGCTGTAGGTACTACAAGGGCAATTGTTCACGAATACCTCTACCGACGAAAATTGAGATTCCCATTCACAAGTTGACATATCAAAGTCCCGGATTCAGGAGATTGCTGGACACAGTTTGGTTGTGACAGTACTTCCAGTGACTGTCTCGTATAATCTTATAAACTTTGTTCAACATCTTTTGATCTGTCAGTTTCTTATCGGGCCACGTACATCTACGGTACACCAATACTCCGATTAATTGATTCAGAGTTTACAATATGCAGGAATCCAAGCCTTAAAGTGAACTTTGTTATAACGCCTGTTTGTACTAGAATGCCCACGCCTATGTGAATGCAGCCTTCTGCATGGTCGTGGATTCCCAGAACAGGGTGGTAGGCCGCCCGTCTTTGGTCTTCGGCGGTATTAGTCCCAACACGGTGAGATATTGGTGTATTCTATACGATACATTAATTTAACTAAATGAAGCATACAGCTTTACGCAACTTCTTGTTTATTGCGTAGAGCTTGACAACGGTGTAAGATTCCACATCAAACCGTTTTTGACTCACCAACTTCTAGAATGCCGATCAAACAATTAGAAATGTCATACTGTGTTTAAGTGTATATAATATTATAAATTAATTACCAGAAATGGTTAGGACACAAACTATATTGTGATCATACAGACAGGCTATTGAAGGGGTTAGAATGTACAACAACTTATCTTATTGTAGATCCATGCCAGTAAAACTGAGGATCTGATGATGGGTAAATGTCTGTCAGACGCATCGTTGTTGCAAGGTAGGTGGATAAACATCTGTCGGCCATATCGTTGTTGAAAGGTAGGTGGATAAACATCTGTCGGCCATATCGTTGTTGCAAGGTAGGTGGATAAACATCTGTCGGCCATATCGTTGTTGCAAGGTAGGTGGATAAACATCTGTCGGCCATATCGTTGTTGCAAGGTAGGTGGATAAACATCTGTTGGCCATATCGTTGTTGCAAGGTAGGTGGATAAACATCTGTCGGCCATATCGTTGTTGGAAGGTAGGTAGGTGGATAAACATCTGTCGGCCATATCGTTGTTGAAAGGTAGGTGGATAAACATGTTTCAGACATATCGTTGTTGAAAGGTAGGTGGATAAACATCTGTCGGCCATATCGTTGTTGCAAGGTAGGTGGATAAACATCTGTCGGCCATATCGTTGTTGCAAGGTAGGTGGATAAACATCTGTCGGCCATATCGTTGTTGAAAGGTAGGTGGATAAACATCTGTCGGCCATATCGTTGTTGCAAGGTAGGTAGGTGGATAAACATCTGTCGGCCATATCGTTGTTGAAAGGTAGGTGGATATACATCTGTCGGCCATATCGTTGTTGCAAGGTAGGTGGATAAACATCTGTTGGCCATATCGTTGTTGCAAGGTAGGTGGATAAACATCTGTCGGCCATATCGTTGTTGAAAGGTAGGTGGATAAACATCTGTTGGCCATATCGTTGTTGAAAGGTAGGTGGATAAACATCTGTTGGCCATATCGTTGTTGCAAGGTAGGTGGATAAACATCTGTCGGCCATATCGTTGTTGGAAGGTAGGTAGGTGGATAAACATCTGTCGGCCATATCGTTGTTGAAAGGTAGGTGGATAAACATCTGTTTGCCATATCGTTGTTGAAAGGTAGGTGGATAAACATCTGTCGGCCATATCGTTGTTGAAAGGTAGGTGGATAAACATCTGTCGGCCATATCGTTGTTGCAAGGTAGGTGGATAAACATCTGTCGGCCATATCGTTGTTGGAAGGTAGGTAGGTGGATAAACATCTGTTGGCCATATCGTTGTTGAAAGGTAGGTGGATAAACATCTGTCGGCCATATCGTTGGTGAAAGGTTGTTGGGTAATGCCACACAGTGTTATGGCACGGTAGGTAGAAAATATATCTTTCTGGCATTGTTGTTTGCAATGTTGGTGCATTCACGCCTATTGCCAGGGGAGTGGGTGAGTGAGGGAATTGAACGTGTAACGTCATGGCTGACCTGTACGACATCTGCACGGTGTATGGAGGGACTTCCCGTATGAATGGAACATTGGTTTGGAAAACAGCGTGACATCCTTCTTATAATTCTCTTACTCACCAAACTGAATAGATAATGTCTATGGATTCCTGGATTCCCATTATGCCAAGCTTTTGGTAAGTGCTGACTGCTCAGTGACAGATAGTTGTCATGTTTCAGCGACTGTGTAGGGCGTCATTCATGATGTCAACATCCTGCTTTTACTGACCCAGATTGTTCCAACCCTTGAAGGTCCGGGTTAGAATGATCCTTCAGTAACCCATGCTTGCGTAAGAGGCGACTAACGGGATCGGGTGGTCAGGCTCGCTGACTTGGTTGACACATGTCAATGTATCCCAATTGCGTAGATCTATGCTCATCCTTTTGATCACTGGATTGTCTGGTCAAGACTATTATTTACAGACAACCGCCATAAAGTTGGATTATTACTGAGTGTGGCGTAAAACTAAACTCACTCACTCACTCACCAGATTGTCCAAGGCTGCCATAAAACAGCTGCCTTGTTACCCACTCGCTCAAATTTTCCTGTTTTAGACTAGACATTTCCACTCAACTTTACTCAATACATTGACGATGGTCATTTTGTTTCTTAATTAAATTCTCATAAAAATCGACTTATATCGTCTACCAATATGTGTGTTTGTCTAGATATCCTAAAGTATCTGTTCGCTGAACTACAACCAACACAACAAAAGCTCTCGGCCAGCCCAGAATACAGGCGCCAGTTGGCTGTAAATCTCTTCTATAAGGTATTACCATTATATGAGTGGTGGTTGTCGGTTTTGTTTACTAAAAACATATTTTCAATACGTTTGTGGAGTAAAATAAACGCAACATTCAGTGTGCATACTGTATAAATCCGAAATGCAGATTTACTGAAAGTATACATACTAGGTTGTACGTTGACATGTCCGAAAACTGGCCAGATGAATACATTGATATTGTATCTCCTAAACCTTCGGAATGGGAAAAGAATACCCGAATACACAAGTGATCAAATTTCAGTTTCTCCTAAACCTTCGGAATGGGGAAGAGGGAGATAACTCTTACCGCCCTCTGTCGACAAGTCGACAAACTTTCGAGAACGTTCCGTCTGAATGGCCTTTGAAGGAGCCGATGCCGAAACTGACCGCTCCGCTACAGGTGTGTGGAAACAATGTCTTCTAAAAGGGTGATGTGACAGATATCGTGGTGATGGCGTTTGATTTTGGAGGAGGGCCATTAATTTCAGTCCTACAATACAGAGCCAATAACAAAGAGTGCTAAAAAATGTAAAAGGTATTCTTTCAAAATTAGTGCTCAGTTTCATGCGTACAGAGACGGGCTACACGTTTGATGTCATTTAACACCATTAACCCACGAAAGTACTTGTATGGGTCTATAAATAACAAATAACAGTCATTGTTGGCTGCAGGGTATTCATTGCAGGGGCGGATCCAGGAATTTTCAAAAGGGTAGCACATGATCGGTGATTCCATATGTTCGGGGTGTGTGTGGGGGTAGGGTGGGATGGGGTGTTGGGTGTTGCACCTGCACATGTACCGTCTTGACATTGAATAGAATATTCCCGATTTTCAGTTATTTCACAATACTTCGTTCTCATTTGTAGACAGACTGTAATTTAGGTTCCCCTGGTCTGATACCAGCACGAGCACCAGAGGTTCTCCTCTAACGTCGGGGTACACGGCTCTGGTATTATTACACCGCACGAAGTGGCGTTAATTCTCACTTACCAACTCACTCACTAAAGGTTAGTTTGTCCCCCTGCAGGCTTCAGGGGAGGCAGTGTTCGTGGATGATCTGCCGGCGATGAAGAACCAACTGTACGGAGCATTCGTCCTCACGTCCGTCGCCAATGGAAAGCTCGTAGATATCGACGCCTCAAAAGCTGTGGTAGGTTGACCGCCTCTGCAGTTAGGGGTACAGAACGTTTGACCGTCCCTGTGGTTAGGGGTACAGAACGTTTGACCGCCCCTGTGGTTAGGGGAACTGAACGTTTGACCGCCCCTGTGGTTAGGGGTACAGAACGTTTGACGGTCCCTGTGGTTAGGGTACAGAACGTTTGACCGTCCCTGCAGTTAGGGGTACAGAACGTTTGACCGTCCCTGTGGTTAGGAGTACAGAACATTTGACCGTCCCTGTGGTTAGGGGAACTGAACGTTTGACCGCCCCTGTGCTTAAGGGTACAGAACGTTTGACGGCCTCGGTGGTTAGGGTACAGAACGTTTGACCGTCCCTGTGGTTGGGGGTACAGAACGTTTGACCGCCCCCGTGGTTAGGGGTACAGAACGTTTGACAGTCCCTGTGCTTAGGGGTACAGAACGATTGACCGCCCCTGTGGTTAGGGGTACAGAACGTTTGACCGCCCCTGTGGTTAGGGGATACAGAACGTTTGACGGTCCCTGCAGTTAGGGGTACAGAACGTTTTTACCGTCCCTGCAGTTAGGGGTACAGAACGTTTGACCGCCCCTGTGGTTAGGGGTACAGAACGTTTGACCGCCTCTGTGTGTTAGGGGTACAGAACGATTGACCGCCTCTGTGTGTTAGGGGTACAGAACGATTGACCGCCTCTGTGGTTAGGGTACAGAACGTTTGGCCGTCCCTGTGGTTGGGGGTACAGAACGTTTGACCGCCCCTGTGGTTAGGGGAACTGAACGTTTGACCGCCTCTGCAGTTAGGGGTACAGAACGTTTGACCGTCCCTGTGGTTAGGAGTACAGAACATTTGACCGTCCCTGTGGTTAGGGGAACTGAACGTTTGACCGCCCCTGTGCTTAGGGGTACAGAACGTTTGACGGCCTCGGTGGTTAGGGTACAGAACGTTTGACCGTCCCTGTGCTTAGGGGTACAGAACGTTTGACCGCCCCCGTGGTTAGGGGTACAGAACGTTTGACCGCCCCTGTGGTTAGTGGATACAGAACGTTTGACGGTCCCTGCAGTTAGGGGTACAGAACGTTTTTACCGTCCCTGCAGTTAGGGGTACAGAACGTTTGACCGCCCCTGTGGTTAGGGGTACAGAACGTTTGACCGCCTCTGTGTGTTAGGGGTACAGAACGATTGACCGCCTCTGTGTGTTAGGGGTACAGAACGATTGACCGCCTCTGTGTGTTAGGGGTACAGAACGTTTGACCGCCTCTGTGTGTTAAAGCAAATAACCCAATAAATGCCCTCGAGACAGAATCACAATGACCGGGTAGTGCGGCGAATTGTGGGTACGGTTCGTGAAACCGGTATCACAGGTTGTCTCAATATCAATCTGTATAATTTTCCGACTGTGGGACAAGTACTATCGAAAGAGTGAGGTTGCAATGGCAACTGTGGGCGTCAGGCTTACAAATGGTGTCAAGACAGTCTTATTACAAACCAGATTGTTACCCGCAGAGTTCCAAGCGATAGCAACAAGGCGAGCTTTATTTCGAACCGGCCGTATGCAGCCAGCATGAAAGCAGGGCATCCCTAACAGATTACCAACCGGCAACACATTGAGAGTGTGCACCCGCAACGTCGCCCCGCTTGGGATAGCTTGTGAACAACTTTGGGCGACTGTACGGAGGTTGGTCAACTGTGAGCCAGCAAGATGTCGTGCATGTGTCTTCCAACACAGATCTACCCGCACAAAGTTCATGTTACAGACACTTACACCATCACTACGCTCCATCATCTATCTATCCATCTATACATATACATATATATAGTATGACCAGAAATTATTGAGACTTTTAGGAATATGTTTAATTGGATTTCTAGTATAAACAACCTTGATCAGCTATCAAGTGCTTGGTTTCATTCAGGAGAGACAACTCCGTTAATCCTTTTTCATTAGTTTGTGAAGAGTTATCCCCCTTTGTTTACTTGCTATCAGACGACATTTTCAGTGATCATCAGTATGGATGATTGGAGAAGAGGAAGTTGATTTTAGAGTATTATAACAAGGACATAGATCAGCTAAAGTGATTTCAAGTAGAACAGGCATCCCTTTGTCCACTGTTTATCGTGTTTTGAAGAATATTGCAAATGGATATGGCATTGAGCACTAGGGAGGCGCAGGTAGGCCCAGAAAATTGTTTCTAAAACCAACGAAGGAGTTAAGAAAACTTAAGGCTGGACATGATTGATAGAGGAACTGTGGCTGTCTGTAAGGAGACACTTAGAACTGAGCTGCATGCAATGGGTTGGCAGAAAAGTCGAGGAATTCCATCACCGATTATGAACCTGAACAAAAGGAGCGAAGGTTGAACTGGTGCTTACAGCATAGAAATTTTAACTGGGATGATGTGATTTCCTCAAATGAAAGTTCTGTGTGGCTGTTTCCTAATACACTGAAATTCTGGACCAAACAAACTGAAACGGTACACAGATCGAGGGACATTTACTTCCATCTGCTCACGTGTTCTATGGAATTCTTTGGATTTTCCAGCAGGACAACGGCCCAAAACATCGTTCAAAGCATTCACAGGCCTGGTTTCGGACCCAAAATATGACATTATTAGATTGGCCAAGCTATAGCCCTGACCTAAATCCAAAAGAAAATG
Source organism: Haliotis rubra (assembly GCF_003918875.1). Lineage (NCBI taxonomy): Eukaryota > Metazoa > Mollusca > Gastropoda > Lepetellida > Haliotidae > Haliotis > Haliotis rubra. The sequence goes on from NW_025767160.1 coordinate 724,213, forward strand.
TTTGGGGACTTATGAAGGATAAAGTGTCGATAAGAAAAATCTGACAAATATTGCTGAAATGAAAGAAGAGGTGGTCCGATATTGGGACAGCATGGACCATGACTTTCTAACTTGTTTGATCAGTAGTATGCCCCACCGCATTGAAGCCTGCATTGCTGCCTATGGTGACTTGACAAAATACTAACTGTTCACCTGTCTTTGAATCTGGAGTTATGTTCTGCTAATATTCACATTTAATACGAAAATAATGAGTGAAAAAAATAGAAAAATTACAATCTTTAAATTCTCAATAATTTCTGGTTGTACTGTATGTTGTACATCCGCTGTTTTATTGCTTCAGAACATACCTGGAGTGGTAAGATTTTTTACCGCAAAGGACATTCCCGGCGGGAACAATGCTCTGAAACAGGTGTCATTCCCTCAACAAAGGGAAGAGGTGAGTACCTTGTTCATATTTCTCCGGCTGCATGTATGAGAAATACAAACTCAGGTATTCCATACTGAGTAACGACAACTCACTAGTTTTGTTTCCAATTGATAATATGTGCAGTTTTACCAATAATCGTGATGACATTGCTATTTCTTGACAACAGAACGAAATACTACCACTTATGATCTATTGACAATGTCTTGACAGATGTCTAGTTTAGGGCTTCAACGAGCCCATTTCCTTGAACTCGAGTACTCGAGGAGTCAGACTCGACTCGGACCCCAGTACTCGAAATTCCTACCTTTTAAGCAACACCATAGTGTAAATGGCACCACATAACAAAATACGATGATTGTTCCATCAATATGGAAGTTGGTAACTTAGTAATATACATACATGTTGTTAAACCATTACAGGTTAAGGCATGAAATGTGTTCCGATCATGCAAGTTACCACTTACTTTATTCCGACTTGATATCGTCATGTGACTTACATGTTCTATTGTTATAATAATGTAAAATCAAAGAATTCAAAATAATAAAAATACACCCGTTTGATTATGCATACTTAAAATGGTATTGATTGATTTAGTTTCATGGGAATTTCATGTATTACTAATTTACTTACTAGCACGACAGGACCTTTAGGCGTGGCAAACAAATACATCACTTATGTCACGTTAATCAGTTGCCTGTGTGTTAAGTTGTTGGCAAACAAATACATCACTCATGTCACGTTAATCAGTTGCCTGTGTGTTAATTTTTGTTGATTTTGTAGGTTTTGTTGATTGTTACTATGCAGATCAAAATGCGCTCATACATTTGATTTTTTATCTTTCTCCATGTCTATCAATTGTCAAGATAGTTACCTAATCATTTCAAGAAGTGAAGTCTCAAACGATGTAAAATATCAGACGTTAACGGCCGCTCATGTTTAGCTCGAGTCCTAGTAAAGTTCAGCTGAACCCGACTGGTGCTCGCGTGCCCTTGGAAGCCCTAGTTTAATGCGTATTGATGCTGTTGTTGTTGGCAGGTTGTTGACATCTCAAGCAATTAACAAGTATCTCACACATGACATGACGGTTTTCCAACTGTCAGTACGTGTAATCAACTATTTCAAAATGACGTTTGCAGCTCAGTACAGGTGTTGGGTCGTCCGACAAAAAGGATATTTTCTTTAGATGCGTGTTTCGTAAACAGGCATTGGGTGACAATTCAAGTTAGCCTCTGCTTTTTACTTGAATACGATGATATACGATCAGGTTAACTTGAATAAAGAGTTATTACATGGCTACGTCGGCCATTGCATGCATGGGACCATGCATTGACCAAACCCCTACGTACAACAATTGCCCTTCATACGCATTTCTTCTATTTAGAAGAATTGAGTGAGTTGGGTTTATGCCGCTTTTAGCAATATTACAGCAATACCACGGCGGGGGACACCAGATATGGGCTTCACACATTGTACCCATGTGGGGAACCGAACCCGGGTCTTCGGCGTGAAGAGCAAACGCTTTAACCACTAGGCTACCCCAGCGCCCCCTTAGTAGACCAACACCAATACGGAGCATGTGATCCCACCACACTTTGTAAACTAGTTTCCTTGTTTACCTTTAGCTGTTCTGCAGCGGCGATGTGAAACATGCAGGGCAACAGATCGGATTTATTGTGGCAGGTAAGACATGTGAATACATGAAGGAAACAAAAATACAGCTTGTTAAACTCTATGCTTGAGACAAAGAATAAATAAACCATTTCGTTGAGCTACATGTTTGAGACATTGGAGCACAATATTGGTTTGTTGGAGTGTGCGTTATTGTCAGTATGAACGGACAGTGGTGTTTGTGAGAGCAGGAATTCACCGTAACATCGTCAAAGTCCCTGACCACTCTGTCCAACTGTTAGCCTGTCTCCGGGTTCATATCCAGGGTTACGTTCCATATCCGTGTACGAAACCTCTGGTCGTCCCGTAACACTACATATCTGGTCAGATTACTGCGACATTATTGAAACTGACTGATTCGCTGACTCTCTGACTCCATCCCTCCACCCACTCACTCACTCACTCATGTATTGCAGAATCTCAGAGTCTGGCTGAGGAGGCATCCAGGCAAGTTTCCGTCACATACACTGATACTAAGACGCCAATACTCTCTGTACAGGACGCCATCCTCAACAACAGCTACCACGCCAATCCGCTGAAGGAAACTAGGATTGGGGCGCCTGAAGGTTCGGAAACCAGTTCTACATGGTTCCAAATACACACAACTAATATAGTGCAGAGGTAGAAATGTGGCAATGTTATATAGACACCATTGTAGACGTAATGTAGACACCATTGTTGGTACCATTGTTGACGTATTGTAGACACCATTGTTGGTACCATTGTAGACGTATTGTAGACACCATTGTTGGTACCATTGTTGACGTATTGTAGACACCATTGTTGGTACCATTGTAGACGTAATGTAGACACCACCATTGTAGACGTATTGTAGACACCAGACACCATTGTAGACGTAATGTAGACACCATTGTTTGGCACCATTGTTGACACCATTGTTGACGTATTGTAGACACCATTGTTGGTACCATTGTTGACGTATTGTAGACACCATTGTTGTTGACGTTGGTACCATTGTTGGTACCCATTGTAGACGTAATTGTAGACACCATTGTTGGTTGACGTATTGTAGACACCACACCATTGTTGGTACCATTGTTGTACCATTGTTGACGTATTGTAGACACCACACCATTGTTGACGGACATTGTAGACACCATTTAGACGTAATGTAGACACCATTGTTGGCACCATTGTTGACGTATTGTAGACACCATTGTTGGTACCATTGTAGACGTAATGTAGACACCATTGTTGGCACCATTGTAGACGTAGACATTGTTGGTACCATTGTAGACGTAATGTAGACACCATTGTTGGCACCATTGTAGACGTATTGTAGACACCATTGTTGGTACCCATTGTAGACGTATTGTAGACACCATTGTTGGTACCATTGTTGACGTATTGTAGACACCATTGTTGGTACCACCATTGTTGGTACCAGACGTATTGTAGACACCATTGTTGGCACCATTGTAGACGTATTGTAGACACCATTGTTGTAGACGCGCACCATTGTTGGACCATTGTTGACGTAATGTAGACACCATTGTTGGTACCATTGTTGACGTATTGTAGACACCATTGTTGGTACCATTGTAGACGTATTGTAGACACCATTGTTGGTACCATTGTTGACGTATTGTAGACACCATTGTTGGTACCATTGTTGACGTATTGTAGACACCATTGTTGGTACCATTGTAGACGTAATGTAGACCACATTGTTGGCACCATTGTTGGCACCATTGTAGACGTATTGTAGACATCATTGTTGGCACCATTGTTGACGTAATGTAGACACCATTGTTGGTACCATTGTAGACGTATTGTAGACACCATTGTTGGTACCCTTGTTGACGTATTGTACACACCATTGTTGGTACCATTGTTGACGTATTGTAGACACCATTGTTGGCACCATTGTAGACGTAATGTAGACACCATTGTTGGCACCATTGTTGACGTATTGTAGACACCATTGTTGGCACCATTGTTGACGTATTGTAGACACCATTGTTGGCACCATTGTTGACGTATTGTAGACACCATTGTTGGCACCATCGTTGACGTATTGTAGACACCCTTGTTGGCACCATTATATACGTAATGTGAGCTAACGTGTCTGTGAGGGCTATGGAAAAAGAATTTGGTTGCCATCTATCGACTATGAGCCGACTGGCCAGAAACCATCTGCAAACTGAAGACGTTAAGGACGGTCAGCGTTCAGGTCGAAAGCGAGTTAAAATTCCTTGAGAGAATCACAAGACAAATCACGTCATCCGTCCATGTCAAGCGGAGGGTTAAAACAGAAAGGCATCCACATCGTCGTTTGTCAAACAGAAAGGTCCGAAATCACCTGAAACTGACGGGTATAGAGCCACACGATCTATCAGACGTCCTATGTATTCCCAAAGTACAAACCAGCACGGTCGAGACTAGCTTGGTATCAGGCTCGACGTCACTGGATTTTGAGGTCTTGGGGAGGACGAAAGTCGATGTCTTTCATTATAGACTGATGACCGTGAACCTGTTTGGCGCCGCATAAACACTGCATGCTCACAACCGTTACGGAATACCAAGGAGCAAGTACTATTGGCGGGGATTCATTGATGGTGTGGAGAAACACAGTGGCCTTGTAACTATCTGAAGGGACAATGGTACATCACTGTCAGTATAAACAGGGTTGTTGTGCCACATCTCGATGACCATCCTCTAAACACAAGACAAGTCTTCATGGACGGCAATGCTCGGTCTATGTTTAACCTACATAGCGATAACGGGTTCCTGTGTCCCGATCTATATGATCAATACCCAAACGTATATAACTTTTGTAAAATTTTGACACCTAAATGCACAAAACATACCTGAAATGCCGTTAATATTTTACAAATCCTGTTAAGAAATAGTTCCTAAGACGCAGGTATTTTGTATAACATATCAGTTTTGTGTTTTGCTCTTGTACCACCGTTGGTGTATTTTGGGTGCATAAAGATTGATGTATTGATACTGATTCCTTTTAACGTCATAAACTAATGTTATCAGCAATACAAACTGAGTCATTATTTTGCCACTCTTGCTTCTCTGAATAACCTAGGTTTTTCGTTCTTTTTGCTTTCAAATTTGCCATTATTTCTTGAGGGTCATTGTTTGATCAGCATTCTAGAAGTTGGTGAGTCAAAAATGAAATATAAATCTTTATGGAAAACAGCTTCTTGTTTATTGCATTGAGCGACGTTTCAATGTAGATTCTTACACAGTTATCAAGCTGAAGGCAACTACAACCAAATGAGAAGTATCTATCCATAGTATGTTTTCACAAACAGCAGATTAACATTAACAATAGCACGTAATTGATTAACAACTGTTGCTTAATTGGGAAAGGCCAGTTGGGGCCTAAGAACAACAAATGGGACTGGTGATGAAGCCAACAAGCCTGGGTGATTAAGTAGTAACAACTAGCTGATAGGGACGTTTCTGACTTAAATGCTGCTTTCGATTAGTATATGTGGACTCATTCAGAAATTTTTATGAATGTATCCGGTCCCGTATCTCACAAGCAGATGTCCTAAATTTGTTATTGTCACTTTGGGGAAGTACGGGGATTCCAGTCGGCACCCCTGTATATAAATGATGTCATGGAATACGTGACATGGATTAACTGGAATGTTTGGAAATCTTCATTCTGTTATTCGGTGCTGACATTGTCCGTATAGATTTGAAGTTTGCTGGGTAACTTTGATAATATTTAACAATTCATACTGACATAATAGTAACATAATTAGATTCCAAAAGTTACGAAATTGATGAAACGTTTGGAATGTATTTTTAGAATTGAAGATCGTACCATAAGTATGTTTATGTGCAATTTACCTCGTCAGGGCCATGGTTTTAACCAAAATACTTTAAGCAGAGCATGAACGATAATTCAGATATTACAGTCAGCTTAGGGTAAATTATCATTTCTACCAGGTAATACGTTTCTAACAATTATGATGCAAACAATCTACTTGTCATTATGCTAAGTGTTCAAGTTCAGTACATCAATACACCAGCAAATGGTCATGTTGCTTGGTTTTATCATACAGAACGTACAGAAAGCTCCAGTAAGACATGGCTATTTTTCTTGGTTTTGGACTTTGGAGTTGTTTTGTGGTTTGTTGAATTCTCTGTACTTAAACTATGACGGTTATTCCTGTTACTACAGACGCCATGGCTGCCTCAATCTCAACGGTGGAGGGCCAGTGTACCATGGAGAACCTGTTTCATTTCTATCTCGAGAACAACGTAAGTATCACTGTGGAGAGACAGAGAGAGAGAGAGTGAGGTGAGGTGAAATTGGGTTTAACGTCGTACTTGAGAATATTTCGCTCATATGACGACGTGCATGCGTGTGTATGTGTATGTGAGGCTGCTTGTACTAGCCCAGACTGAAGCTGGTTTTATAGTGCTAGCCCACTGAGATACCATGCCGCAGTGAAGCATGAATACCCCACTCAGACACATTATACTGCTTCCGAGCCGACCAATCCTTGTTGTACCCATTAATGCCGAGCGCCAGGCAGGGACCAACAAGTACCATATTTTAACGTCTTTTGGTATCGAACCCGCGACCTTCCGCTCTCCGGGCGGACGCTCTAACCACTACACCACGGAGGCGGTCGAGAGAGACTGAGTGAGTGAGAGGGACTGAGAGTAACAATGCTATCTTTTCAGGCTGATTTGCATTTGCAGCAAAACCCATGTTTCAGGCTGCAGTGTGTGTTCCTTCAGAGGATGGTCTAGATGTATATACGCCCAACCAGGCACTCAGTGGCGTTCAACGGGCCATCGCTGCAGTCATTGGCCAACCCTGCAACTAGTAAGTCTGCATTGTCTCATGCGTGTGTCCGCAACACTTGTCAGCCTTGCTGAAATTATATCACTCTTTGACAAAACACTAGAGTGCTGCAGACATGTGGAGATTCGATCTAGATCCTGGTTAAATGACGGATTGTGTTTCTTTAAAGACAGTATGTGTTGAAGCATTGAGGAAAATAATTTTGAACGAAAATCCAAGAACAGCAAACAGACAAAACCTCTAATTCGACTTAGTTCAAACGTTCTAATTCCACATAGGCATGAAGTGAACGTCCGGAAACCTTTGCTATCTTATATGACGTGGCCGGACCCAGCTGGTGTGAACTGTAAGGGGGTTTGGGACACTCGCAAGATCTATGTGAAGAAATAATTCTTCCGACTGATAAGTTTGAAAAAAGAAACATGAGTTTAAACACCGGTGGTTTGTCACGTGTCCTGCTTGTACTTCACACAGGTAGTCACATGACACTTCTGGTCAGCAAATGATTCTCGTACACTGTCCCGGTCTTGTGGCAGTCTCTACCCCTTGACCTGAACGTCTCTGAAACTCTGGATACCTTTAAGACCAGATTCAGGACTCAGTGCTATGATTCATCGGTCTCACTGTTTCACAATACAAATGTATATATATATATATATATGTGTGTTTTAAATGTAGCCCCGTGGATTTTATGGATTTGAGCTCAACAGAAATGTGGACTTTTATCATAATTATTTTAGATCGATGATCTGATTTTGTTCAAAATTCCCTTCTGATTTAGCCACTTTAACTGGAACCAAATCAAACCTGTTTCTTGTTGACATCTGTTCATACAATTAGAGTGACAAATCTATCCACAAGACTGCATGACAAAACGGAGGACTTTAACTTCCCAGTAGGAAACTTCTTTCTTCTGTTTGTAGAGCAACATCATGATGAGCCACAACATCGACTTCACACAGGCACACGTTCAAATGTTTGCACATGTGTGGGATAAACATTCCCATTTTTTGTCATTTCCATTTTATGATTATTATTTATGATTATGCCACTGTTTATTCAATGCAAGCTTAACCAGGACCTGTTTCAGCGTCAATGTAACGGTCCCACGTATTGGAGGATCATTTGGGGGTAAAAACATCGGCACAGCCCCCCCATGCATTGCGCCAGCGTTGGCAGCCTACAAGCTGAATAGGTAGGGCTCATATACCCTGAACGCCGAATAAATAGGACTTTTCTTCAAGACGTTTAAGTAGGGTTTCGGCTGAGCAAGACTTTCCTTAAAGCTGAATAGAAATGTTATCCGTATAGAATAGGGATGTTCCTAATTCACAACTGTACAAGTAGGACATTCATTCAACCTGAATAAGTAGGATTCTCATTCAAGCCCAGTATGTGGGTTTTGCACAGAAGCCGAAAAAGTAGAATTTCAATTGTAGCAAGGACGTTCATTCACGGATGAAACAGTACTGTCTTACAAGTAACATGGCTTTGCATGCTTGTGATGGATGACTCCGTTAGGGCAGGGTAACTCCACCCTTTCGCGATACATGTATTCAGTATGGAATCGGAACTCGACGGTTGGTAATGAAAGAAAGAGTTACTACGTATACAAGGTGGTGCGGTTGGGTAGCCTCGTAGTTAAGTGTTAGCACGTCACGCCGAGAACCCGGGTTCGATTCCACGTGGGTACCATGTGTAAAACCCATTTCTGGTGTGCTCCACCGTGATATTGCTGGAATATTGCTAACAGCGGCGTTAAACTAAACTTACTCACTAACTCTTTCGAGGTCATCGAGCTGTTTTGTCGTCTGTTAAAGCAGTCTATCTCTTCTGGAATCATTGTGTGCACGTCATCACAGAATCTAATGCCACTCGTATGCCGATATATGGTGTCCATACTTGTGATATTTTAGAATACTAACGTAAGAAATTGACGTTCAAGAAACTTGCTGACAATGAAGATGCTTAACACATGCGACCTGTGAGTCTCAGGAAGGGTCCTCTGTAATACCATCTCTATGGGAACTAATGTAACAATCACGATGTTCTCTGCTCGAAGGTAACAGTTTAGAAGGGTGTGAATTGCCTCTATGTATGTACACGTACATGGGTCATACGTTGCCCGGCAGGTTACACAGGTTGGGTTGGTGAAAGTATATCTCTGCCACAGTCAAATAATTACTCCGTAAATCGGAAAATATATATTTTTCACAGGTTAGTAATACGAAATAGTGGTAGCAGCGCACCAGTTGTTTTCAGAAGAGATACTATTGTACTGCACCTTAAAATGAAACCGAGCTTCAAATGTAAAGCGACGGGTTTTCTTAAAACAGCCACTCGTTGGTTCCAAGTCGGGTTCTTCCTTTTCAATAACATTTCAACTCAGCCGAACTATTTACAGGGTACCACAACACAGGCACAACATCGGTGTTGGCGATAATAGAACTGTGTTCAGTCTATTCAATGAAACTCAGTCATGATGTTCGAAGTAATATTTTCTTCAGAGAGCTGAAAACTAATATGTGTACGTAAGACTATCATTAAGGATTGTCGAACAAGTGGATTTGCCATTGTTGGATAGTTAGAACTACCATTGTTGGATAGAAAGAACTGCCATTGTTTAATAGAAATAACTGCTGTTGTTTGCTAGAAGGACTGTCATTGTAGAACATGAATCGACTATTATTGCTGGCCAACGTGATTGTCGAAACAGTCATTGTTGGATAAACACATCTGCAGTGATAATGTCTTTCGAAGACAGTAACTAAATGTTGGTAAGTGAGATATCCGAGTCTCCGGCGTGACGAGGTGAACGTTGTATCCACGAGGCCATGTTGAGAACTGTGATGCTGATTGTAGAATGTTTCCCCCAGGCCCGTGAGAACCACCGTGGGTCTGGCAACTGCTATGGAGATGCTCGGAAACAGAGGATCTATTCTGGCCAAGTATCAGGTACAATGACAAGTATGAGCAATTGGGCAGTTAGTATCTGGAACATAATAGATCGGGTGCAAGATTCAGTATCGGGTGGACAGAGTCTGTGACGCAGCTGTTTGCTTGTAACTTCACCCCTGCGGTGTGAATCGGGTGGTAAGACTGGTTGACTGGTTGCTTGTCACTGAATCCCGTCGGTTACATGGAAGCTGGTTTGTCAAAGTAACTCGACGGCGAGCCTTGTTGCGCATCATGTCACCCACTGCTTAGGTTGAGTCGATTAATGACATTCCACCGTGACAGGAATACTTCTGACAGCTGAAATAAAGCAACACTCGATTTGGTGAACGGATGTTACCTTGTTGAAGACGTCGATCTGTAATGTCCTACCCCTCATACATTACAATTTGTCAAGTTAGAAACTTCGGAAAAAGGAGTGTCAGTGAAGCCAAGTGTCAACATCTATGGAATGTTAGGCATCACATAATCATGAATCTCTCTATAGCCTACTAGTGTCCATATAGATACTTGTGCATACAAATAATTCTTAATATTAGCTTCGGCGGTTTTTGAATCAAGTTATGGAACAGCGATCCCTTATATTTCTACGGCATAAGAATGCAGGTGCTGAGTTTACCAACTTTCAGATGTTCCTACTGAATCATATTTGTATAGTTTCATCATTGTATTTTGAAAATGTGTTGAACACAGATGTGTCTGTGTTGTAGGCGGGCGTCGATGGTGACGGACGTCTCCAAGCTGTAACCGTCGACGTGTACTGTGACTGCGGCTACACGTCCAACTGGGTGTACAACTATCTGGGGATACTTGCCGACATTGATGGAGGTAAGGGATGGGGATAGAGAGAGGTTGGTTATATACATTGCCCCGACAACTTATTTAATTCAATAGTTCGGCAGTTCGCCGAGTTGGCTAACTTGCCACGCCAAGTTTCCGGGCACCCGTCGATTACGTTCCTCGGATTGCCAGCACTATACATGTGCTCGTGATGTTCACGTCGGGAGACGTCTAAAACCTGCATCGGCCTTCCTCCCCCGTGAAGCTAACGTGCCGTGATATAACTGGAATATTGCACATAGTAGCAGGAAACCCAGCTCATTGACTCTCGCTGTTTAATGCCAAGCAGTAAATACATAGTTGGTTCGCCTTACTATTATCGGTATGTATATTGTGTTGTCCAGGTTACTTCTGTCCAAACAGACGAGTGAGGATTATACTGTGTCACACCAACAAACCAACCAGCCAGTCTATGAGGGCACCAGGTACTCACTATATCATCAATGTGTCCAGGTCTCGATGACGTGAGATATGTAAAACTGAAACATGGTCTCTATGTTCGTTTGGTGATGACAACCAGCTCTGTACATACACGTTACGGAGGCCTAAAGTGGATTTCAAACATTTGTCGGGACTGCCACTGCCCCAGTCAAACACCGTCCATTAACGCGTTGAAGTTAGGTCAACAAAACATCTGCTCGGGTTACAGTCGGGCACCGGCTTGTATCAACGTTTAACATCTGTTTTAATCGTGTAGGATGACGTGGAAACGATATGTGCACAAGACCCCACATATAGGACAAGCCAGTCCAGAGTTGCTGTTGACTAAATATAGTGCATCACCCTAAACCTTTCATGATATTTCAGTAGTGACTTTCAATTACCCTAGAATAGAAGCAAGGGTCACCATCTGAGTTTGACATACGTTTTATACGTTTCAACCAAATCACTCAATAACGTATTTTCCCAAGTTTGTATAATTATAATTTCGACGCTGCAATTTAGATAGAAGAGATCTGTAAAACAAATCCTGAAGGTAGTGGCCTCAAATTTTCAGGCAACTACCCAGCAGGCTTCATCGTCGAGTCAGTGATGGAACACGTGGCCAGATTCCTGCAAATGGACCCGGATGTTGTTAAAGAGAGGAACTTGTACCACCACGGCCAGGTGTGACCTGCTGTTTGTGTGTATCGGAACTGTGGATGATATGTTTACACATTGTTTGTTGTTTGTTTGCACAGTGAAATACCCATACGCTGTTTAAATAATGCAATAAAATGGAGAATAATAAGCTGGTGCACGCAGTATGGTCCACACAGCCACCTACATGTCACCACACTGATGTCTCCCCCACTCAAACCAGACCAAACCCGTGAACATCCGGGTTACAATTGGTCTTCAGTAACCCATGTTTGTCGTAAGAGGCGACTAACTGGATCGGGTGGTCAGACTCGCTGACACATGTCATTGTATCCCAATTGCACAAATCGATGCTCATAATGTTGACCACTGGATTGTCTGGTCCAGACTTGATTATTTGCAGACCGCAGTCATATAGCTGGAATATTGCTGAATGATTGTGTTTAGAGGTGACCGCATGGACTAACGAAACCCAATAATATCCCATTGTTTCTCCTAAAAGTGACCCTTCTTTCTGTTTGTTATAGTTTTCTGGTCATGTTTCGGTAACTGCCATATGGCTTTATAATTTTTTGGTTGGAAAGTACACGAAGTTTCAATTTGTTGAAAGGTAAAGTCTGGTAGTTCTTACCATTCCCAGTATTCTGTTAGTTATAATATTTCATCTTTAGTTATTGAGGTTAGTTATTTGGCACCAACTTATTACGTTTTTGTGTATCATCCGAATATTCAAGTCAAAATCGAGGCATTCCTAAAAGAATCTGTCATACTGATGCACTCAGTATAATATGAACACTGCATTTCGGAGGTAAGAAAAAACGTTTACGCTTGCGTTTACAAGATGTGCTTTTAATTGATAACGTACAGCTCTCGTTTAGAAGCGCAAACCTTCCTTGCCTCTGTTTCACAGATTTCCTCTTTGGGGTATGAGATGAAGCACTGCTCTCTAAGCAGATTGTGGACGAAACTACAGGAGACTGCTGAAATCGAGAGACGCAAGGCAGAGCTCGACGTCTTCAACAAGGTAATAATGATCAATGATACAGATCAAATTTCCTGGAATTTACAGGTGATCCGACAAATAATATTTACAGGTGATCCGATAAATAATGGTTAAGGTGATCCGAACAAATACTGTTTACAGGCGATCCGACAAATGATATTTAAAGGTTATCCGACAAATGGGACAAAAGGCATTGGCTGTACGTCCATTGTAGTGAGTGCTGACATGAAGGCATTGGTTGTACATCCGTTGTAGTGAGTGCTGATATGAAGGCATGTACAACCATGTCGGAACAGAACATGAAGTAGACGGGACAAGTGTCGTTCAAGGCGGCGTGGAGATGGGACAAGGGCTTTATACAAAGGTCAGTAACCAGGTCCTCCGGAGGCAGCCACAAATACATGTCTTTCTCTACATAAATTTTGATGATTTTAAGTAGGAGCACATAGAGCACATATATTTCATTTAGATTTGTGGTTCTTGTCAACAAAGTATAAAAATAGACATACATCCTTGATAATATTAACATTTTTACTCTGTAATATTGATATAAAATTAATAATTGATGGACATTTACTAAAATATTTTGATATGTACTTATTTCTGATATGAGAATATGCATCACAGATATAAAACACATGCCATTCATCTTCAACAACGAAGATACCATTTAATTTACAAAACAGGCAATGCCTTTCATTATATGCAACATCAGTGTATCTGCCCATATCAACTGCTAGTTTAAAATTACAGCACCGAAATCGGGCATATATAGTTTTTAAATATTGAGGGATATCATTATTTATCAAGTAGCTCTCAACATTTAACAAAGATTTGAATTGCTTATAGTAAAGACATTTACGGTTACTGTCCAAAGATGAATGCCAAGATTGAAATAAATTATCACGTAGTCTCTGTTTAAATGATTCCATAAATATTTTGTGATCACCAATTTCCTGACTTATCCAAAGCCAAATTGAAAAAGAATACTTTTAATTCTAGTTGCCCATGAGTTTCGTCCTACCCTGTCTAAAGATAATAGCATAAAATAACATTGTTTTGGTAATCTATAGTCAGGCATGTTTAGAAGTCTGCACCAGTATTTCACTGCATTGGTTGTATAAGTAAACTGTAAAGGCACTCTTCCACATTCACCCAAGACCATATTGTTACAGGTGGATTTCCCAAGTTTCAAGACATATTTACAGAATTTAATATGGACAGATTCAGTGGTATTAGAGTAGGATGTGCCCCAGATTTCAGACCCATAACAGAGACTGGGTGATATCATACAATCAAAGATTTTAAATAAATCTGTACAATTAATGCTGCCAAGTTTCCTTTGGAAATTTTTAACAGAGAATATTGCCTTACTAGCTTGTGATGCAAGGCAAGATGTAGCTTTACTCCAGGATAATTTAGGAGTGAACATAATTCCAAGGTACTTGTAAAAAGATACAGTGTCAATAACATTGCCATTATAAAACCAATTTTCATATGAGCGCAAGGGACCACCATTTCTAAAAACAATAATCTTAGTGTTCTTTAGATTCACGCTCATACCAGTTTGCTCACAACATTTACCAAGTACATTGATCTTTTTTTGCAACTGTGCACAGGTGTCAGCTATTGCTGACACATCATCAGCAAACATAAGAGAGCAGAGATTGCTAATAGAAGAAGAAACTGTAATACCTTGACCTCCTTCCAACTCCATAAGACTGCATAGCTTATTTATGAAGATAATAAAAATCTGAGGGCTCAAAACACAGCCTTGGCGAGTACCGATGTTACAATAAAACTATTTGATATACCCTTAGATGTCCTGACTGAAGCTGATAAAGAACTATACATAGAAGTTAACAGCATAAGAAATTTACCTCGTATACCAGCTTCATAAAGTGACTTTAGAAGAACATCATGCCTTAGAGTATCAAAAGCCTTGGCAAAATCTACAAAGAGACAATAAAATCTACCCCTTTTTTTGCTAATATATTTTTGAATTAACGACTGCAATGAAAATATTTGGTCAATTGTTGAATAATCAGCCCTGAAACCGGCCTGTGATTCACTGATAATATCATGAACTTCACACCATCGCTGGAGGCAGCGATTAAGAATTGACATAAACACTTAAAAGTGGAATCTATGAGAGAAATTCCTCTGTAATTATTAGTATCATCTCTACAACCAGACTTATGAACAGGACAAATAATGCTTTTACCCCAACAAGATGGAAATTTACCACTATCAAAAATATGATTAAAAAGCTGAGTAAGATATGGTACAATGAGATGACTAGAAGCCTTTAAGAATTCAGCAGCAACACCATCTGGCCCTGGAGATTTATTATTAGCAGAATTAACTATCTGACGTGAAACTTCCTGTTGAGTAAAAGGATCATCAAGCCCTTCTGATCACTGAGTTGACAAATAAACATCACTATCCTCATCTAAAAGATAAGACCCATCTTGATCTGCACCAAGTAAAGACATAAAGTGACTGACCCACTGCAGATTAGTTATAGACAGAGAAATACCACTGGAAGAATTACACTTTTTCAAAATCCTCCAAAATGACTTAGAATCCTTGCTAGCAGCTACCAATTTGTCCTTTTGTTTACAGAAATAGGCTTCCTTCTTCACTCTGAAAACATGTTTAAAACAATTTCTAAAACACCTGAAAATATCCGGACTTTGATTAAAATCTCTATGAGCTCTAAGAGCCTTGTACTTATCATGTTTTAACTCCTCTAATTCTTGATCCCACCATGGAGGCTGCTCCCTGTCCCTATCAGCTTTACTACACACAGGAGGGTACACACTTTTAGGAGGCAGCATGTTTTCACAGTAGACGCTTCAAAGCATGTCTTTCTCTGAAGCACACGAACAATTTCATTTTACACACAACTTTCTCTTCAGCCGATCAAATCAGTCATGGTAACGTTTTATAGTAAGTTGGTGTCAGTAATTCTACTTTGATTCCTTATTAATATCGTAAAGATAATAATTATCATTGATATTAAATGTAATACAGATATCTTGAAGACACGATTGGTACATGACGTAACATAGTAACCATTACATGACTAGCTTAGGTTCCATAATTTGATGTGGCCTTCCAGTATATTCTGCTATCGTGCAGGTAGCTCAGGCAGTGGCCAGTAGTCTGGGTATACCGATTGCCACAATCAAGGTCCGTCCCAACACCTCCCACGTTGGCGTCAACAACTTCCCGACTGCGGGCAGCTCAACCAGCGAACTGGCTGTCGGCGTGAGTTTTGTGTTGGACATTGTCTAATTTCATCTAAAGGAGTTTATTTTTAATGTGAAATTAACGCGATATACGGCTTTTCCATTCAACGAGTTGGCCGTTACATTTTAATGTCAATGATTGAACTTCGTAATCGCCACAGGTTCATGACCAGCTTCGTAAATCTCGACCGTCACGGTTTTCGTCTCGTCCACTTCCTGCAGTATTTGATATACATGTGATACGATTCATTGGTACTGACTACCTGAGGGTATGTTTTAGACAACACTAACAATGGCGTTATTTGTTGAGGCAGCAAGTAAAGATGTTCCTTGATAGTAAGATGAGCATACATTCCCGCATGTCACCTCTCTTTAATTATGGTATTCCACATTCTAGGATTGTGTAAAACATCTCTCAAAGTATAACATAGTCTTACAAATGCAATTCATATCAGCACGAACCTTTGAAGAGTGCAGGTCAAACAAAAATTGAAGTCTGCATTAGTATAACCTTCACAATATAAATACTCTCAACGCAGTCATGCAGTGTGAGCGTATCTAAAGAAGGACATGTCATTACTCATGACGCAGGTGGTTTCATGATCTCATCATGACACAGAAACGTTCAATACAAGTCGACCCAGTTGTCAGACCCAAATTGTATTGCCACACGAACATTTAATGCCTATCAACAATAAACATAAAATCAGAGTCCACTTTACGATGACGTTTCATGGACATCTGCCTAATTCTCACTTACTTCTTGACGATCTTAAAATCCATTGTGCCATGTTTAATTTGCCATGTGAAACACGACAGTGTGATACAGTCACACAGTATTGACACATAAGGTCCACAGCTTGTGACAAACAGGCAACTGTATTAGATCATACAAGGAATAACTTGCACCATCGCCTCAGATGGTGTTCATGGAAGACGTTGCACCATGGATGCTATATTTATTTCATTTCTGTGTTTGAGTCTGCTCTGCGCTGCTGTGAGATTCTGAAGGAGAGGATGAAGCCAGCCAGGAAGAATTTTGCTGAAGGTGCTGGTTGGCTTACAGTAGTGAGGGAGTGCTCCAAACTAGGCATCGAACTGGCAGCGAAACACAAGTAGGCAATACTCATGTATGTTAGGTAAAGGGCAAAGTGACCGAACCATTGAAAAAAAATGTTATTTGTTTGCTCTCATGTACTCCAGCTGTGTGACGCCAGTCTGTACATAATCGAGTCTGGACCAGAAAACCCAGTGATCAATATCATGAGCAACGTTGCTCGCCGTCTTGGTACAATTCTACGCTACAAGCCGAGTCCCTGAAACTGACCATCCGACCTGTGTATTTGTTTATTACGGTCAGCATCGATTGTTTGGGACCATTTCTAACCTATCAACATTAAAGAACGAAGTCATAGATTGACAATTATATTTTTCCTCATGAACCATATGCAATGGATTCAAATACGGCATGGGTGCCGTTCCACCTGATGATAAACATCGACATGGCGGAACTTGACAAGCAGCATTATGCACAATACATGTATTTCACATGAGGAGAAGAAGGTCGCCCTGTCATGGTAGCTCCAGCCTGAACACCAGAGTGTCCTAAGTCCACTTTTGAGTTAGTATGCTCGGTGTAGGTTTTAGAGCATAATCTATAACTCTGGCAACTGTTTACAGTACTATCTAGCTTTGAAAGTGTTTTTTCCAACACAAACTTTGTTTGATCTCCATGAAAAATCACATGTTGCTAGTTTTCGAGTGTTGTCAGCTGACCAATGAGCAAGCACAATTTGATCAGGTGACAATGAGATTAGCCGATTTTGAAGTGATTTTCATCCTGGAAATGGAGCATTTTAACTCTGTTCTTATTTCTTATATATTTTATAAAAACTTGTCCTTATGAAAGTAAAAATGATTTAAACGACAAAAATACAGCCTGGTTAAAAATAATTAACAATCAAATATCCATATAATAATGATAACGCTGAGGTTTAGCTGTGTTTCTGGCACTTAGAACACTTTGGTTTTGAGAAAACATCACGATTTTCTTTGGTCAAGTGTTTTTTCGTGAATTTCTTATTTACTCTAATAGATTGAGCATACAATGTGCTGTTTTCTGATACAGTTTTTCATGTCACATGTATGTGCAAAATTCTAAAGAATTCGATTGAATAGTTTAGAAGATATTGTTGTCCTAAACTTTAAGATGGATTTTTTCGAAAAAGGTTTTTGTGACTTAGTACACTCTGGTTTTCAGACGACGTCCTGTTATGTCAGCATCTCTGGAGGACATTACACACTGCTATTTGCGTCTAATCAGTACAGTGGTTGTAGAGTGTAATGTCGGGCAACATATTCAGGGTTTTAACTTTTCGTTCTTTCGTCACACCAACACGCTTCACAGGCGTTGCTTGAAACAAGTTTACCTAAAACTGCATATCTTACTGATTAGGTGTGGTCGACAAAACACAGCAAATGTTTTTTCAGATGGAAACCCGAATGTGAAGGTGGTGCCTACTCCCCTGCCTATTGTGCCTACGCCGTTGGGGCTAGTGAGGTGGAGCTAGATGTTCTGACGGGTGAAAACCACATCAGAAGAGTGGATATCATCTATGACTGTGGCGAAAGGTGAGTGAGTGAGTGAATGTGTGATTGTGGTATTATGCTGGTAAACCACGATTCACATTCAGGTTGTGCCGGTAACTCCAACAAACAGTTAGCCTCTCCTGACCAAACTAAGGGACATAACTATCATGGCATTGACGTACCGTCCACTTGAATGGTGTGATATAGCTGGTATATTATATCCGTTCGATGAATATTGTATATGTGACTGGGGCAGCGTGGTAGCCACGTGGTTAAAGTGTTCGCTCGTTAAGCCAACGTTCTCGACTACCTCATGGTTCTGCTTCTACTTGGCCAGGTTTCACAAGACAGCATGCGTCTGATGGGCAGAGATGGATGGTTAGATCCACTACGCGATATACACAAAGATTCTATACATTCATACATATTGTTCCACTGGCTGGCACTTGACAGTATTTGGCTAACACTGATTGTTCGGCTTAAAGGGTATATAACAGTGACACTGCGGCATGGTGTCGCATATATACTGAGGGAAACAAATAGGGGAGCACATGAAAGTACAAGTGTTCCATTACTCGTATCCAGGCTCCTTCACAATATTTACAAGCCCCTTTAACATGGACACGTTTACGTATGTGAGTAAACCTACTTATGTGAGTATATTTACTTAGGGTGGCATGTGAACGCATTTGCTTACTTGAGTAAATATACTCCTGGAGTAAACAGACCTAAGTAAAAGTATATTTACTAGACCTCTTGGGGTCTATATATTTATAAGTTTATAAAACTATCTCCGATTTTGTCTGTAGTAAGGTAGGTTCCCTCCAGAATCAGGTAGACCTCTGCTGTGACTTTGCACTGATCATTTCTAAACCTAGGTTTTGAAGTACACGTTTCGAAACCTCATATCAGGTTAACTTTCGACCAATTCATCATCTAGGTTATGATTGATTCAGCTTTGTCTTGCTATCGCTGATCGTAAAATATCACATTATTGAAAACTTCCAAAAAACATATAATGGCGATAATTGGTTTCGAATCCGCAACTCTTCGCTCTCTAGCTTGGCGGTTTTATCCAAAAGGCTACGAAGGTTCGCTGTGAAGGATGATATGTCGGTATGAATCATATGTGTTCCTCACAAGACGGGTAGCGCGTGCAGACCACGTGCAATGTGCGTGCGAGGCAAGGTGTTGGCTGCCAGTCGCAACCCTGTTGACACCGGCTGTTCGATCATTGTCAGGCTGTTCCATCAATGTTGTTCTGCTCAGTACAGGTACACAAAACATTTGCACAAATTGAGCATTATACATATTTGTGTTTTACATTCATGACAGTTCATAAGTGGGATAAAACACTCCTCCTCGGTTTTGGTAGCAGATGTAAACCCTCCGCTGGTTTACCTTTGCTACCAAAACGTCGGAGTCTTGTTTTATCTTCTGGAGTATTTGTGGTCATGTGAATAAAATCCATGTTTGCTTAGGTGAGTATTTCACGACATATTTAATACATCTTAAGAGATCACTGAGGGCAGTTACATCAGTACTAAACTTAGTAACACTCGTGCATCACTGTCTAGACAGCTGTGTGGAAAGTGCAAGGTTAGTTATAAGTAGTTGGTCATTCGGTCTGTCAGCAAAGATGCCTCCTAAGAAGAATCCTGTTGTTAAAAGGGCCACGCGTGGAATGATGAAGAGACTAATTATCTCTTGTCTATTTGGAATGAAACCAATGTTGAGGAGGCGTGAGTTGGGGTTTACGCCGCACTCGGCAATATTCCAGCTATATGGCGGCGGTCTGTAATAATCGAGTCTGGACCAGACAATCCAGTGATCAACAGCATGAGCATCGACCTGCGATATTGGGAACCGATGACATGTGTCAACCACCCGATCCCGTTAATCGCCTCTTACGACAAGCATGGGTTACTGAAGGTTCATTCTAACTCGGACCTTCACGGGTCCAAATATTGAGGAACAACTTGAAGATCAAAAAAAAAAGAATAAAGGAGCAATCCATACAATGATGTCAGATGAGATGAAGATACAAGGATAGTAGCGCCCAGTACAAAATACGTATGAACACACTCAAACGACATTTCTAGGATTGTAAAAAGAACATGAAAACACGTGGCAAGAGTCGAAAACTGTGCAAGTTTTATGATATGCTGAAGGAGATTTTGGGCCAAAGACCAACATCGCCTGTGCTGATAGAAAGATGGGTCAGAGACAGCGTCTTGCCACGCAGGTGATGCCAGATGACAGTTATAACACAGATGATAGGTTGATGGAAATAATGATGTTTTAGAAGAAAGGGATAGTAGCGAACATCTCGATGCGATTGATGACAAGGACAATCAAGATCAAGAAGATGACGATAAGGATGAAACAAAGGAAGATGAGAATGCAAACAAAAATGAACAGAGAGGAAAGAAGAGGAGTCAGATGACCAAGTCAAAAAGAAGCCCACGAAAAAATAAAAGAGAATAATGAAAACAAGACTGGAGACTGATTTCGGAAATATAATGAAGTAGCACTCGGAAAGTAACACAAAATTTGAAAATGCTATGATGTCATTAGAAGATAAGAAAATGTATTAAGAAATAAAGAAGATAGAAGTGGAGAAGATAATACTAGAAGTGGAAGAAAGACAAAAACGCGAGGGACGAGACCACCAGTTCCGTATGATGCAAATGATCCTTGGTCGAATGAACACTAGTCAACCAATGAGACTGTCATCAAACGCCTACCATGCCTGGAACTTCCTGGAATCAACCAAGTCAGCCATACCAATCGTATCGTATACCAGATCGCCGATCATCTAC
This sequence comes from Haliotis rubra, assembly GCF_003918875.1. Lineage (NCBI taxonomy): Eukaryota > Metazoa > Mollusca > Gastropoda > Lepetellida > Haliotidae > Haliotis > Haliotis rubra. The sequence continues at coordinate 745,655 of NW_025767160.1, forward strand.
TGAACAATCAGATGTCTCTTTTCATGATTCAGGAAATTCATTCTGTCAACTTTAAATCCCTTCAACCTGTTTTGTACACATGTTTACTTTTATTTAACTCAGTGTACAAAGAGACACTCAGTAGAGACATTTATCATCAATGTTCATGTTTAGTCGGTTCTCAGATGTTACCAGATATTGTTGATTGTGATTTATGTTACCATCTTAAATGTTTTATTCAGACTAATTGTCATAATATTTAATTACATTTGAGTCTGATTTTCATCAGCAAACAGATTGTGTGTCCATTTACATGTGCTATGTTGTAGCAATGATTTGAAAATAGAAATAAAGAATGATTAAAAACTGTTTTATTGTGTTTTTACTTGAGTTGTCAGATTTCAACAAGTACCTTTCAACAGCAAACCTTAAGCTACATAATTAAATAATACTCCATTTATATGGTATGGTCTGTACCTTCAGAATTGGGTTTAGACTACAAAATCAGTCACAATGTTAATTAGAATAAAGATGCCAAGGATGGTGCGATGATAGGGATATGTGTTCCATCAATGGCACCCACACAGTTAGGGGAATTCCACGTCTCTTCAAAGCCCTGAATCACATGTCTCAGTTCATCTCCTTCTGGGAACTTCACATATATTGTTAACAATCTTTCGGATATCGCATTGCAGACGCCATGTACACATTTGTGAACTGAGGAAACTCCTGTCCCGAAGAGATTAGCAATAGTTCTATACTCTGCAGAGGGAGCAAGCCAGTAGACTGCAATGCCCACCTTATGGTCCAGTTCCAGAGGTTCCCTTACATAAACATCCATTGGGAAAACATGGCTGTAGTTCATTGCAAAGAACATAAAATGTGTCTCTAGTCATGCTAAAGTTCTCTATCCAAAGTATGTCACCAAAGAATATTTTCATGGTTTGAGACCACCGATGGCGAGATCGTTCTCTACTCCATACTTCTCTCTCACGACACAACCCCAGGGCCAAACCCATACTGGGAAAATATGGGAAATCTCTCCCCCGTTTTTGCATGGGCAGCTTACTCAACGACATTGTCTCAAAGAATGAAAATTCAGTTATTCTAATCACGAGATTATGTTTACTTATACCTGGCGAAAACAACACGTGAACGTGATGTAAATTTACTTTTACACATGTGAGTATATTTACTCATGTAAGTACATTGTGTCCATGTGAAAGAAGCTTTTACATTGCACTGTGAGGTGAAAATCTGAGAATAAATAAAGGTAGAACTGCGATGAAGTAGTGTTCCTTTCTTTGTTTCCCTCAGTGTATGTCTGTGTGTATATATGGGTATCTTCCCATAAGACAGACCTCCCAAAAGACAGACCGCTTAAAACAACACATGTTATGGTTGGTTGCATAAGGTTTAAAACTGTACCCTTGATGATAATGGTATGTGCCCAGATTAAAAAGCCAACATTAGGTATTAACAAGGTAGGAAACTTGGATACAGTGAGAGTGGAGGCTTTGTGATTTTTGCGACAGAAACTTTATGATTTGTGACAGTCTTTGTGATTTGTCACATCGTCTTTGCCATGATATGTGTTATAATAAGATAAATGGTAATTATAGCTTTAGTTTGTGGTATTAAAGACTATAATTTTCCTAATCAACATATAATATCATATTGCAACTTTATAATGCAACTTGAATATATCTAGCAATAGCATAGATATATTTTTATCATAATTTGCAATGAAAGTCATTTTTATAATACAAGTGAGTAAAACATCAAGATGAACAACCCTCAAAGACCAAATTATGTCAAGTTCAAAAATATGTGAATTAAGTCTAGTTTTCCACATAACATTGTGTCATATATATATATATATATCAATATTTTAACATCAATTTCACTAAAATAATATTTTAGAAATATCTCAAAGTCTTTAACACTGGTAACAGAAAATTTGAGATTGAAAGATGATGGTAACGGAAATTCCTATCATTTTGTGTCCATTCAGGATAAGGCAGTAAGTTGTTCGGTTGTATATAAAAATTTACTTGGCCAATAAATGGTGTGCATCAGGTAATATTAAGTCGTCCACATGAACAAGTCACAAGATAAGATGATTTCTTCACTATCTCAAGGGAAATTTTTGTGCATCATGTACAGTTTCCACATTCTTAAAGCATGTCTATATAACATTTTAATGAGTACCTGCAAGCGATTGCAAGTTACAATATCATTACCTCTCGACATGGAACAAATAGATAGTACAAAGCTTAACTCGAAGAGTCTGTACAAAACAATTATTTTCAGAAGAAGACAATGGTGGGAGGTAAACCCAATCAGATCAATTCATTATAGAAAAAAGTATGAAAGTCTTAACAAGTTATGACTTTTCAAGATAATCAAGGGTTTTCAGAGTAATATAACTACATGATAAATAAAGTGCTTGAGAACATTCTTAACTTCTCTAACAACTCAGTTCTCTACTATTCAGTACTCACTAGTAAACTAGGCGAGATAAGAGTGTGTTGTTACTATACTCTGTAGTGACTCTGGGTCAGCTCATTAATTAAATAGGGGTGGACAGCAGGGCTCAGCAAATTTGTGTACTAATTGAGTCTGTCTTATGGGAGGTCTGTCTTTTGGGAGTGAACCGTATATATGTATATATTATATGCTGTTAACGCGACATTAAGGGCCATTCAACCTCACCGAACAAGAGTTGATGTTGCAGCCTAAACCCAGTGGTGGATGTAGGCCAGATCGAGGGCGCGTTCCTGATGGGCGTTGGGGGGCTGCTGATGGAGAGAGTTGTGTATGACGAGGTCACAGGCAGAGTCCTCAACAACAGTACATGGGTACGTCTTGTTTCGTTTGTTGTTCTGCTGATCGCTTTTCGTTAGTCAGATGTCTCAAATCAAGGACGGCCCATTCCTAACAGAAACCTACGAAATGAGACTATTTTTGTTTCTGGTTTTCGTGGGGCGGTGGGGTAGCCTAATGGTTAAAGCGTTCACTCGTCACGCCGAAGACCCGGGTACGATTCCCCACATGGATACAATGTGTGAAGCCCATTTCTGGTGTCTCCTGGCGTGATATGTCTGGAATATTGCTAAAAGCGGCGTAAAATTTAACTCACTCACTCACCCTGGTTTTCGTCCCTTTTTGCGTTTTGCCAATTGATCAAGATAGTAAGGTACATTGAGGTTTGGATAAGTTCAATTCCTATAGTTAATAGTAACATATTGATACTGTGAAAACTATTGGGTGTTGCGTGGTAGACGTTGTGAATCACACAAAATATCAAATATTGACCATTGCTACTTGCTGATTTCAAAGTTAAGTCTGTTACATTAACCTGATTAATTGTCTGTAAAAGATCTCGATGTGAAACCAACTAAAACAATGAAATGGAATGTAATTAATAATAATTATTGCATTCAAAAATGAAGTTAATTTACGAATTGATACAAATGACAAGGAAATAATGGAAAGGGGAGTAGCCGTACAGATGCCGTGACACTGTTATACAGACAGAGATGGTCACCTCACACAACAATGGTAGAGTTTCCAAAATAGGCTGAAAATCCAGGGTAAGTGTAAGTCCCTACAATTGCCGGTCATCGTATAACTTGAGATGTTTATGAGACTTGGTGGTGGATGGTGGTGGTGGTATAGTATAAAATCGACTTGGACCATAAGTAGGGTCTACTTGCGGCCAACTCATTAACTGAAGTTGCACTATGATGAATATAAGTAGGCATACTGCAAATGATTATAGTTGGTTAAAACGTTCGCTCGTCACGCCGAAGACACGGGTTCGATACCCCACATGGGTACAATGTGTGAAGCCCATTTCTGGTGTCCCCCTCCGTGATATTGCTGGAATATTGCTAAAAGCGGCGTAAAACCATACTCACTCCAACTCCTGACGTCAGAATATCGTGACAAGGCCCATATGTTTGTAGTACCCTGTACTAATTTCCAGCCAAAGTATAACAGAACTCTTAATTTCTAAACTTCATGTAAACAACTTTAATGACTCTTAGACGAGTTTCTGTGTCACTCTTCCCAGGAAGTAGACAATTAGATATATTACTCGTTGCCACGGTAACCGCCAAACTCTCCGCCGGGAATATGTATCGCTCACAATCGGATAACGTCATAATATGACGCATGCAGTGTCCGGAGTTAAAAAACCGTTCGATTAACTGTTTTTGAGTTCACTATGTAGACATTTATTTCACCGACTTTCATTGCTTGATTTATACTATTTTATACATTGAATCGTTTGCACTCTCAACTTAAACACACTTAATAATATTTATAACAGTTTTAAGCTTGTCAGAATATGTTTCACCGATTTGAAAAATCTAGTCGAGAGGCAGACGTCATTGTCATATACTCGGTAGCGAGCTTATCCATCTTCAAAATAAAATAAAATGATATTTTGTATATTTAACATGGCGGTAAGGTAAATAAGTTGTATGCTTCTCCCTCGGGTAATACGCTCTGATGTACGCCTCTTTGTAGCAGTGTTATCCCTCGCATACCGGCTCGGGTGGCACAGCTACAAAAAGGCGTACATCAGACCGTATTACCCTCGATCGAAGCATACAACTTATTATAGCACAGGACTGCCCCTACTGAATGTCAGCTGGTACAATGTATTACACACGTTGGTACACTGATTGTTCATTGATTCAGTATTTCAAAAGACTTTTACTTATTTTTAAACACATCAGCATCATCAGCATCATGGGATCAGCATCATTTTTCCTATTTGTCATCAGGACTACAAGCCGCCGACATGTAAGGATATCCCGATCGACTGGCGGATCTCGTTGCTGCCTCACGCACCATGTCAACAAGGAATAAGGGGATCTAAAGGTATTTGAAACATGACACCGCTAAATTAGACATAAAACCATGAGTACCCACAGGCGACCTGGAGACAACAGGACCTCAGTTTTTACTCTCAAACACAACCTTCACAAGGCGTCCTAGTATTTATACTCAAACACAACATTCACAAGGCGCCGTAGCTTTTATACTCAAACACAACCGTTACAAGGCGTCCTAGCTTTTTACTCGCAAACACAACCTTCAAAAAGCGACCTAGTTTTTACTCTCAAACACAAGTGTCACACACGGCGACCTAGGTTTTACTCTCAAACACAACCTTCACAAAGCGACCTAGTTTTTACTCTCAAACACAACCTTCACAAGGCGTCTCAAACAAAAGCGACCTAGTTTTTACTCTCAAACACAACCTTCACAAGGCGTCCTAGTTTTTACATTGAAACACGACCTTCATAGGGCGTCCTAGTTTATACAGTCAGACACATCTGCCAAGATCACTATTTTCAATCTAAATAAATACTCTTTTCAATCCCAGTAAGAAGTCTCGCCGTTAATTTCACTCCTCTTTATGGACGGTACGAGCGCACAAAGGACCCATGTAAACACTGCCTCTATATGCTGGCACATAGACGTTGTGTTTGACCTGCTATGGAATGTACTAGCCCACTAAGTGGCCTTCAACTGCTCTTCACTTACAACCATGTGATGTGTGTACGCGGTCCCCATGTCCTTAATCCATGTTTGTTATCTCCTCAGCGGTGGGGGAGCCTCCTATTATGCTTTCGACAGGGGTATTCTTTGCCCTGAAACACGCTGTAGGTGCAGCCAGGTATGACGTGACGCCGGACAACACTTTCCACGAGTCTGGTAAGGAACAGTGCTAGAGGGTCATACACACAGCACAACTTGTCGAATGTACTGAATCTGTCGTTCATACAGCTCGGTTCCCATGAGTATACTGTATTAACAGTTTGCAAGTATTCCCAACAAATATCAGAGACGCCAGATTAATGCATTTCTTGACATTCACGATTGACGTGTATATGTTTTATGCCAGATAATCTAAAATTCGAGAAGAAAACCTCCTTTGAATTGTTTAGTCTGTAATAGGACGATGGGGTGAAAATGCCCAAATGTGTACCAAGTTCACATTATTCCTATATCTTATGATATGAGTGGCCATGTTTGGATGAATGAACGTACACACGTGATTGTTCTGATTGTATCAGGTGAGGTGAAATTTGGTTTAACGTCGTGCCTGAGAATATTTCGCTCATATGATGACGTGCATGCGTGTGTATGTGTATGTGCGGCTGCTTGTACTAGCCCAGACTGAAGCTGGTTTTATAGTGCTGGCCCACTGAGATACCATGCCGCAGTGAAGCATGAATTATACATTATATACTCAGACACATTATACTGACTCCGAGCCGACCAGTCCTTGTTGTGCCCATTAATGCCGAGCGCCAGGCAGGTACCAACAAGTACCATATTTTAACGTCTTTTGGTATGACGCGGTCGGGGATCGAACCCGAGACCTTCCGCTCTCCGGGCGGACGCTCTAACCACTACACCACGGAGGCGGTCTCTGACTGTATCATATGGCGGGACCCTCTCTGACCTTACATGCATAACGTAGCCGACATGCGGATTTAAAAACTCTCTATAACTTTACTCAGTGTAGAGTCAGCTCTGCTCTGCTTGAGTGAGAGAGTGACTTTGGTTTTACACTGCTTTTAGCAATATTCCAGCAAAATCACGGCGGGGGACACCAGAATTGGGCTTCACACAATGTACCCATATGGGGAATGGAACCCGGGTCTTCCGCGTGGAGAGCGGGCGCTTTAACCACAAGGCTCCCCAACCCACCATCTGCCTGAAGTGTATACATATATTAGATGGGGCGGCCGGGGAGCCTAGTGGTTAAGGCGTTCACTTGACACGCTGAAGACCGGCGTTGGAATATTGCTGGAATATTGTTAAAGGCAGCATTAACCTAAACTCACTCACACTAAGAACATACACGTTGAAGTATGTCCAGTATATGTACATTGATAAAGTGAAAACTTAGAACATTATCTCTTTCAACCGATGAAACATTTAGCGTTGCAGGACATATTACATCTATGCAAACACTTAAGGAATCCCTCGTACTTGTCGAAACGTGCAAGTGAGGAAAGAATGTACTAGCTTGTGCTTCTCCTTGAGTCCATCTTTATACTTCAAATAGTTGTTGGATGTACATTTTTCATTCTTTCAGCGGCCCCCATGACGGTGGAGAGAACGCATCAGGACATCGGCGTAGTTGTGGAGCATCTACAGTTCTAGCATGCACTCTGGGTCTTCCCTCCAATCCACAAACCTTTCGTTCAGGGTTAAGGTGAACCCTGATCATCCCTGCGACAAAGATGGCATTTCCAGTTAGCTTACCGTGGGAACATGTTCAATGACATTGGCTCTGCTGTCTGCTGGTCACACCATGCCCATCTTCATGTGGAACTTGTTTGTTTACCCATTTTATGTGACTACGAGATTCATTCTCTCGTATAGTAATGTGTATGGATTTAGTTGAGGATGGAAGTAACTCCTGCAGTTACCGCGTTTACAGAGATCAGGGACATGGGATACACAAGAAGGAAACAGACATATGTAACAATTTTTGAACAATTCAGTCCTGGACATATAAAGCCAGGGACATACTTGACTGTCAGAAATAAACATGGACAAAGAACACAAAGAAATATACATATACATTTATGGAAGGGTAAAAATGTTGCATAATCAGTTAATGCTACAGCGACATTAAGTGTATGTGTGTGTGTATGTATGTGTGCGTGTGTGTATGTATGTATGTATGTATGTATGCGTGTGCGTGCAAGGGTCCGTAGTTGTGTGCGTTTGTGTGAGTGTTCCTGCGTTCGTGCATGTTACATGTTCCTTTCCTGGAGTAAATCAGGTCTGCATTGGGGCACTGCTGCATAGTTCTTTCAATTTCCTCTGGCACTTTTCATCACTGCATTTGCATTCGTTGTAGACTTGTAGGACAAACTGTTGAAAAATGTCCATTTTACGACAGAAATCACATCCAGTGTTTAGCTGGACACTTGACATAAGGCATGTCATATCCAATTTCTTTTACGCTATATTGTTCTCTACCTGGACTTTAGAATTTCACTTTCCATGCCAATCGAGTTGTGTGAGCTTATTGTATTCACTTTAGGGACGTCATCAAGTCCTATGATTGTGAGGATTTCCTGTGAAGTTTCATGACTATGTGGAATAACATTGGCTAAATCCCGTGTTGCCACATCTTCGTCTGGAAGGGATTTCTCACGAACTATTGTATTCATGGAGGGAAGGACAACAGCATCTCTGATCCTGCTTTTCTGATCGCTGTACCCACAATCTCGACTAAGACTTTTAAGTTCGTTAAAAATAATTGTCGAACTTCTGCTACTGTTTTCTCCTGTTGATTTAGAAGTTAACAGTTGTTCGAACTTGATTCTTCTTAGGGTTCACATACATTGAACAACGAGGAGAGTTCTATGGATATACAACTTCTTTAATATAATTTCTTTGCTGTAATATGAGCGACGTTTCGATGAAGTCGCTCATATTATATAAAAAAAATTATATCAAAGAAGTTGTATATCCATAGAACCCTCCTCGTTGTTCATCACACCAACTTCTAAATGCCACTCAAACAAATTTCACATACATTGACTATATATTGTACTCACCTTCAAGAGTTTCGTTGTCAGTCAGAGCATCCTGGGTTACCGGCGTCCTAGGGAATGTACCATATATTTATCTCACAACGTCTGTCTCCTGTAAATGTGATCAGATAGTTCACTTTCTCACATTCTGATTTCGAAGTGAATGGGCCTTGAAACGTAAACTCTCAGTGTTGTCGAAAATGGTCCCACTCCTTATCAAATCAGCAACTTTCCAGTTCATGAACCGTTTGCTATAATATAATATAATGTTTATTCGGAATTGTAGGCCTCCAAGCCCATATTTCACAAAGCATATATAGTCATAAAGTCATTACATTAGCAAACATACTGTTTGCAAATACAAAAAGCACTATATAGTGATAATCCAAAATTATTAAGTGTTATATACGTAATAATACTCTCTAAGTATTAGAATACAAGTTTATGATGATAACGTTTATATACTTAACAAGATTTACTTGGTATTCTTCCACTCTCTTCTGAGGACAAAACTGTAATATATATATGCCGCAAGTTTCCATGCTTCAGCTTCACTGTTACACATGTTGATGATTATATTGTTGTTGTGGTAGTTGTATCCTTGTAGGTATGTTTTTCTGTAGACGTATAACGGGCAAGTAAATATAAAGTGATTTTCGTCTTCAATGACATAAATGTTATTAGTCGAGCAATATTCACAAAAGCGTTCTTCTCAAGGTATATTTTCCCATCTTCCAGTTTCCACACATAGATTATGGTTTGCACATCTCAATTTACACAGGTATCTTCTGAAATGACGGTTTTTAACATATGAAAGGTAATTTTCTGGTTGAAGTAGTGACTTAAATTGACAATAAAGTTCTAGTTTATGGTTTTCCTTTATATGTGTATTCCAATTCTGTAGGTTTATATCCTCGAGACGTTGAGAAAAAATCAATAAAAAGGTCTTTACACATCCAACACTTTGAGCAACCCATGCGTATCCAAATTCCAATGAAAATAGTAAAGTTCTGACGTTACCAGCCCACGTTTTCCTACCAGCATTATCTAGGGAAGTTAGCATTTTATAACAGTTCTTAGGGTGTCTGTCCTCCGGCATGTATAATAATTTCAACCAATACACGATGCATTTCTTCATATAGTGTACTGCTAGTGGAAATCTTCCAAGTTCGCCAAGTACAGCAGAGTTACAAGTTTTACCGCCCACTTCTAGAATCTGTTTACAAAAATTATGGTGAATCCTTTCAATGCGTTCCTGGTACTTGTAGCCCCAAATATCAGATCCGTAAGTCAATATTGGTAGAATCATTCTGTCAAACAGAAACAGTGATCTAGAAGTATTTATCGTATGTTTACGCATAAACCTCAACTGTCCAAAACTTGCTTTCCTGGCTTGCTGCGATAAGTGTGTGTGAGTGGTAATCCATGTCAGTTTTGTTGTAAAATAAACTCCAAGATATTTATATTTAGGAACAACTTGTAGCTTACAATCTCTGTAAAACCATTTTTCTGCACTATTAATGATGCCTCCTCTTCTAAATACCACGATCCTTGTCTTGTCCTTGTTCACAGTCATTCCAAACTTATTACAAAAGTCGCATAGAAGATCGATTTGTTGTTGCAGTCTGACAACTGTGTCCGCTGCATTCACTATGTCGTCTGCAAATATTATTGCTATTAAATTCTGTAAAAGTTCGTTAACAAATATTCACTTGCATTCTGAAAATTTCATCATATCAATATATTCATTCAGGAATAGAACAAATAATGTAGGACTTACCATACAACCTTGACGGGTTCCAATTGTACAGTTAAAATATTCACTTAATCCGTTGTAGGTATTTAACATGATCTCAGCTTAGAATACATTGATTCAAGAGTATTGAACGCCTTTCCTATTAATCCTTTCTTCTTAAGGACATACATTAAAAGAAAGTGTTGCACCGAATCGAAGGCTTTACAAAGTCGATAAACACTGCATACATTCTGCTTTTCCTCTTTGATAAGTACTTCTGAATGATAGACTGTAAAATGAAAATGTTATCTGTGGTTGCATATCCTCTACGATAGCCGGCCTGCTCTTCATGAAACTTACTGTTGTTCTCCGCCCTCTCAATGTTCCTTTTATTTAGTATCTTGGTACAGTTTTCCAATTACATTCAGCAAACATATTCCTCTATAACTTATTCGGGTCACCGTTATCACCACTCTTGTATAAAGGATGTATAATTCCGTCACTCCATGCTTGTGGGAAATGTCCAGTGTCCAATACCTTATTGTATATTGACAATAAATAGGGTAAGATACGATGAATGAAATGCTTGAGCATTACAAAGACAGTACCATCAGGTCCAGGGGCATTTTGGTTTTTGAATTCCTGAAGGGCACTTAATATATCATGTCCTGATATCACCTCATCAAGTCCATCAGTGACATAATCACTTTTCTCCGAGTCCTCCATGTCGTCATTTATCATGTTTGCAAATTCCTCCTCTATTGTCAGTTTACTGTTATCTAACACATCAGTGAAGTGATCAACCAATCTGTCTGGCGTTATATCATGTGGACAGTTTGACTTTCTAAGAAACTGTTTTATCTTCTGCCAAGTGTCCTTCACAGAGCCATCACTTTCACAAACATCAATAACTTCTCTTTCTTCAAACTGCCTTTTCTTCCTTTGACATGTACTCTTGAATCTGTTCCTAGTTTTAGTATAAGATTTGAGGTCATCATTATTGTTTGTTCTCCTGCAACAGTTTAGAAGGTTATATTTTTCAGTTTTCAACTCCTCGCATTCACTGTGCCACCAATATGGCTGTTTCACTGTATGAGCACACTTTTCCTTCTTCCTGAAGCATTCACCACACTGTTGTAAGACATCAACAAGAATCTGGAGAGCATGATCAATATCACTATCAACAACATCAAAAATGTCAGCCAACTGTTTACATACACACACACTTTCCGAGGACTCCATGAATTTACCACTATGTTGTGGATTTCACTGTAGTCTATTCCATTTGGTGCCTGTGGTAGACTGTCCTTTTACTTGGTCTTGAGATATTCAAGAAACATGATGTAGGGAAATGATCAGATATATCATTGTCAAGAACCTGAAATTCTGAAAAATACTGGAAAATATTTGAAGAAACAATTGCATTGTCTGTAACACCTTTACCTAAATGGGATATAAAAGTGTAATCGCCGTTGGGGTCCATGATACTTCTCCCATTAAGAACATGGACATGAAATGTTCTGCACAATTCCAACAGAGAAATTCCAAAATTATTGATAACACTGTCCCTTGAGTTTCTTGGGAGGCAAAAAATTCTTCCACTCCTTATCAAATCAGCAACTTTCCAGTTCATGAACCGTTTGCTATTTCCTAACATGATGTTCAGTACTTATACTTCAAACAATTTCCGCTTCGGTGATTCCCTTGTCTATTCCGAGCGCCTTTCAGAGTGCCATGAGGGCTCTCTCATCCCGGAGTCTCTTCCACGATCGAATCAACTGGGACTGGTTTCTGATTTCTGGTTGAAATATACCTTTCATGTTCTTCTTTAAAGTCATTCCCCTAATCTTTCTTTACAAACTTGATTTGTATAATAATTGTGACCATTCCTGATAACATGCATTGAGTATAGGGATGGCATGATGGCGAAACTAGGACGGTTTACTGCCGTAAAGCAATACATGTTACATTGTCGTAAACATCAACACGTCGATATACAGTTTTGAATATGCGTAGTAAACTAAAGTGTTTTAGAACATACTTGCGGTGACTACATTATTCCACGTATATGTACCAACGGAAAACATAATAGACTTCGAATGAAAGTGTATTTGAAGTTCTGGGAAAAACAGAGATCTGGTAATCAGTTCCACCTGCCGACTGTGCCCTTATATCCTACGTCACTATGAGCGGTGTGGCGTCACAGCACGTGCCGGACTAAACCATGTAAGGGGTAATCTTCTATTGAGATGCCCACTTCATGTTGGCTGCAAACTGTCTATGGCTGCTATATTTGTGGGTATCGCACATTGTTGTGAAAAAACCCCAAATAATGGACAAGTACATAAAGCTGAATTCTCTGTAAAACGGCCATTATTGGTGTTTCGCGGATCGAAATGGACCACACATTCCGGACAATGGAATACACACAGTTATGACCATAATGTTAAGTCACATTTTGCAAGTCGTCTGTTGTAATTGGCAGAAAAGGAGGATGAAAAGGGAGAGCACTGTTATGGGCGCAGCCGCAGATTGTGACTATGGTCGTACGCACGCACGCACGCACGCACGCACGCACGCACGCACATACAGTCAAAAGACAAGTCTTTAGGTTTGATTTAAAAACAGCTAAATCTGGTTGTTCTGAGATGAGGGCCAGCCATCTCGAGTGACCTGTCACCATATGTTTTGTCCTAGTCACAGGCATTGTCAAACGACATTTGATCGGAGGGAACGTGCAGTATTACGGTGGAACAGATCACGGAGGTCCGCCGCCATATAGCTGGAATATTGCTGAGTGCGGCGTAAAACTGAACTCACTCACTCAGATCACGGAGGTACTGAGGAGCTAGACCATGGATACTTTTGAAAACAAGGGGTAGAGTTTTATGTTTTATGCGGTAATGGAGGGGAAGCAAATGAAGTGCGTGAAGAACGGGAGTAATGTGGTCCAATTTCTGTGACTGAGAGATTGCAGTATTCTGCACCTTCTGAAGCTTGTGTATAAGATGATTTGGGAGACCCACAAGAAGCGCATTACAGTAGTCAAGACGAGATGTTACATATGCCTGAATAAGAGATACTGTAGTCTTGACGTCCAGGTATCGTCGAATCATGCCGATGTTACGAATGTAGTAGTACGCCCTTCTACAGATGTTATTGATGTGTGACTCCATGGACAGTGAGGAATCAAAAATAACTCCCAATTTACGTACATCAGGCTTTGGCTGAATCTCACATTGACCGATGCTGAAGTTAGGAAGAGAGATACTGGTTTGGAGACGCTTAAGGTGGACAACTATAAGTTCTGTTTTATCATCATTCAGTTTGAGGTAGTGTGACGACATCCAGCTTTTGAAGCAGCTGACACACTCTTCAATGGTGAGGAATGAAAACACAGCTGATGAGGGAAGTAAGGGTTTGAAAGATATGTAAATTTGAGTGTCGTCAGCATATAAATGCAGTCCAAGATTCTGACGATATCACCTGGAGGAGATGTATAAATGGTGAAAAGTAGAGGTCCAAGAACCGATCCTTGAGGCACGCCGTAAGCAAGATCCTTAGGACTGGAGATGTGACCATCAATGATCACCGATTGATGCCTACCTGATATGTAGGACTCAAACCACTGCCCCAGAGCAGTGCCTCTAATACCCATCCTGGTCTGAAGTGTACATATCAGAATACAATGGTCCGAAGCTGTATCTAAGGCACTACTCAGATTTACTAGAACCAATACTGCAGAATCACTTTTGTCTACAGCTCTCAGGATGTCACTGTGTACTTTATCGAGTGCGTTTTCCTTGGAGTGGAAATTCCGGTATGCTGATTGCATAACTTCCAAACACCCATTTAAGGTCATGTGTTCCTTGAGTCTTGTTGTGACCACACGCTCAATCGACTTTGAGGTGAATGGTAAATTTGTGACAGGCCGATAAATTTTATTAAGAGTTCTTGATATAAACTTTTCTTCTTCAGGAGTGGAGTTGCAATTCCATTTTTAATGTATCCGGCATCACACACCCCTGAAGAGACTGATTGACAACAGAGGTGAATATAGGGGCAAAGGTATCCAGGGAGTTCTTGAGAAGCTATGTAGGAATAGGATCAAGATTACATGACTTTGTCGGTGACTTAGAAACAAGTTTCACAATCTCTGCTTCTGTTGCTAGCTGGTCGGAATTGGGATAGGCATAGGCAGGAAATGCAGCTGCTGGTTGGGGGTCAGCGTGTGGAAGGTCATCACGTGATAGTGATTCTCTGATTGTGGAAATCTTCTGAGAAAAGAAGTCTGAGAACTTGTCAACTAATTGATTAAGGGATGTATGATATGGAAGAGACAAGGAATTATCCTTAAACAGAAGCGATCCTGAACACACCCTTCTGTCCCTCCGCATCCTGCAGTGCAGCTTTGTAATAGCTTGACTTGGCTGTCTTCATAAGAGAGTGAACATGATTGTCTCTGGTTGTCATGCATCTGCTTATGAATGTCTCCTTACAGACAGCCACAGTTCCACTATCAATCATATCCAGCCTTAAGTTTTCTAAACTCCTTCGTTTGTTTTTAGAAACAAGAATACCAAGCCGCCTCCTGTCACCGACAGTCAATTTTTCTGGGCCTACCTGCGCCTCCCTGGTGCCCAATGCCATATCCATTTGCAATATTTTTTAAAACACGAAAAACAGTGGACAAAGGGATGCCTGTTCTACTTGAAATGACTTTAGCTGATCTGATGTCCTTGTTATAATACTCTAAAATCAACTTCCTCTTCTCTAAATCATCCATACTGAGGATCACTGCAAGTGTCGTCTGCTAGCAAGTAAACAAAGGGTGATAACTCTTCTCAAACTAATGAAAAAGGATCAACGGAGTTGTCTCTCTTGAATGAAACCAAACACTTGATAGCTGGTCAAGGTTGTTTATACTAGATATCCAATTAAACATATTCCTAAAATTCTCAATAATTTCTGGTCATACTATAGTTCTTCAGGGAGAGCTGTTGGGCTGTGTTCATTACATGCCATGGGGGTGCCTCTTCTCAGATAAATAATGTAGTTAATTTGGGATGTAGTTCAAATGGGAGTAAACCGACAAATCGTCACTATTTGCTCACCGGTTACTTTATAATGCCGACCGCATTGAACTCAGGGTAGGAGAGTGGTCGTATTGATACGGCAACACCGGCCGTGCAATGTTGCTGTGCTGTCTGTCATTACTGTACACGTGTGTACTGCAGTATACCATACACATATAGAGGCATTCATCTGGATAAATGGCTGCTCCGTATTTAGACACCAACCTAAAGGTGCAACTGTTAGTAAACAGTTTCAAGGTTATTTTGTCTGTGTGCTATTTATGAAGACACCAAAATAAAGTTGCTTAGCAACTACTTATTGTGTCGGTAAACAACGATATAAAGGGGTGTTGGGCTGTTTCGATAGGTGTTTCTAATATGCCTGTTATACACGTAGACAAAGTAGTAATATAGATGGTTGATGTGTACATAGACATCAGTCTGCACATGTATTTATGTTATCAGTTATAGCAATCAAAGATCGATATGCTTGGTCGTCAAATCATGATCTTAACATTAACATACACATTGATGATGGTCGTCAATCATTATCAATCGGTTGGAGTCCTGCATCACCATCCGGACAACGGTTCAATCTCACTTAGCCAGAGTATTGATAACATTGCACTATGGCTAGGTGAGAGATGCGAGCCAGGAAATTGGCATTAGCCACTGAAGCGCGAGCCTTTGTTCTAGGGCTATAGTCTATATCTACAATGCGACATGATTTAAGAAGTATGCAAGTGTGTGTGCGTTTATTTGTAATATGAAAATTCGGTTTAAACATATATATTTCTGATATATTGTTCAGAAACTGGATCGGCAAACAATCGAAAAGCTTATATTAATGCCTCTCCAGACAAAATAGAATTTATGCGACTTGCATTTCATAACATTATTACAAAAGTACATGATATCATAAACAACATTAAGCATACAATATACATGAATATAACATCCACACAGCCAAAATACCAAGGGCCAGTTGAAAACTGTTGAAGTATAATAAAGGTATGTACTGATTTGATAATATCACGATTTATAGATCTATAAAAGTAATTCTTGGTTACCATACAGAGCGTCATTTATTTAAAATAAATCGTTATAGCATCATGGTTGGGACATATAAAAAGATAGTGAAGGGTGTCCTCAAAGGCAGCACAAGTACATGATGGGTTATCGGATATAAATCAACTTACTTTATGAGCATTTAAATAACTGCATTCTAATCTGAGTCTGCAGTGGATAATTTGACAGAACCTGTTTCCAATGTTGATATCAAACCCAAATGAAGTATCAAAATATGATGTAATCTTATTCTTGAATTCACTTGGTGATCATACAATGACGCGGCAAATCTGAAAGATCTGTTTTCCCGCGTGAGCGGGCATATCATTGTTAACTACCTGAGGGAACTGTAGTTATGTAATGTGAATAACGAACTGCTTACGTTCGAATTTGGTGCTATAACAATGTAAATGATATATAAAACGTTTATAAATTCACACTTGATCCCGTCACTATATGGCTGGAATGATGCCGATGTGACGTAAAACCCAACTCAACTCTACTCTACAACTTAACTCTACATACATACACACACACACACCCACGCACGCACGCACGCACGCACATTTGTATAACGCCGATATCCAGCTCAGCTGCTCAAAGGCTGCACCGAGTTAGTGTGGCTTTCCCATCCTTACGAAGTACCCATTCACAGCTGGATGGACTTGGACACATAGTCACAGTACTTTGTCCAAGTTTACTGCACGTTGCTGTACCCGCAACTAGGTGTTTGCACGTATTCATGTGGCAACCATCTGGTCATATACCAACGGATTCGTGGGTTCTTTTAAGTGCACAGGGTTGTGTACTGTACACTAGGGGTTGTGACAACACTGAAAGAGTGTGCACACAAAGTTGACTCCACGGTTTTTTACACCCGGTCACAGGTGGGTTTGATCCCGTCACCTCATACTTGCTGGATCACTAGCCTGGCGCCTTAGCCAGCTCGCCCACCACGCCCCATTGTATAAGTCCGAGTTCTTCATGCAAAGAATTCCAAAGTTCAATAGTACTGGGTAAAACTGATTTAGCAATTTAGTGATAATTGGTATTTGTAACTCTTTAAACAATTTATCATTGATGAAACATTATCATGTACAGAATTTATCTATACAGTCTTTTTTGAAACCAGAGGCCTAAATGTTTAACACAAACCCAAGTCAGCCAAATCCCACTCTGGCTATGTGAGAGACCTGTTTTGACAGAATCTGGCTAAGTGAGAGGACACCCGGACAACAACGTAAGTTGGCAGGTCCCCTCACAACCCGAATCAAAGAGCATGAAAACGCAGTATTCAAACTCGACTCCCAATCAGCCTTATCAGGCCATATCCGAGAGAATCCCGACTACAGCATCTAGTGGGACAGAGCCAAATGCAAAAAATCAGTAAATGCCAAGAATCTATCTAAATAAAAAGACTCCAAGCATCCTGTTAGAAAGTACACCAAAACTGTAATAAAGAGGTTGTTCATCCATCTATTGTTGTCGTTGCCCCTAAATACCGCTCAAGAAGTTGGCATATAGACGTCCGGGGTGCCCTTATTCGTTTGAGGTCCTCCCAGCGTTAACAGTATCAACCAACACCAAATGAAACGTTTTGTGTTGCAAAATCCAGGTTGCTTGAAGCTTTGTACTCAAATAGTCAGCAAACATTGCGGTCTATATAACAACCGCTCATGTATTGAGTTATTGATAGGTGTTGAGTCACAAGTTGAGCCCATCTTGCAGCGTCACTGTCGAGGTCCCTACCGACGAACATTCCCGATCATCAACCGGAGGGAAGCTGACCAGTGACTCAACAGGAACCACACCGTAAGGACAGGCTGCGTCGGGCGGTAGTAAAGTACACATATACCCAGTTATAAACACCGCTTATACGGCAGGAGATTCCTACACCGTTCCTAGCAGGCAGTGACAACACAGCGGCATTGCTCATCGACTATTTGCAAAATGCCAGTCCTTGGGTGTCGGAAGAGAAGGTAAATATGATGTTTTTAATCTGTTAGGGGTGTTTTCTAATGAATCCATTAAAATACAGGTATATTGACCGTTCTGTAGGCTTCGGTTTATAAATATATGATATATGTGTGTGTGTCAGATATACCGATTAGCAAGCCATTATAGACGTATCTGATATTTTAGGCACATGCAACAATGTGCCAGTAGAGCAACAACGACGTGAATTAATATGCCTTTTGTGGTTTAACCTATTTGTTATTGTGTTATTCGCGGAGTATGTAGACCGGTCCGACATCATTCAACCGCTAACAACTAACGCCTGTTGTGTCATTTACTGACGCTACTGTAAACTATTTATTACGTGGGGTAAATAAAAAAATAAAATGAAATATGTGTGAGCGGCAATTTTACAGAAACACATTTCTGCATGTCAAGGGGATTTTGAATGTAAATTCTCTGTGTGTAAGTATGGGGAATGTGCAAGTCACGCTGTTCGGCTCGGGTTCGGGTACAAGGTTCATGGTCGCTAGTGTTTATCGACTGAGCTACCCGACCCAGCCCGGTGAGGCAGCGGTTTATGTAAGCATGGCGGACAGGCAATAGACGTGCAGGAATATGGACAACAAAAACGTGTCTTGTTACGCCGGTTATTCCTCTGACAGTTACCAATAATTCTAAATATTCAAACAGTACAACGTCTACCAAGTAATTGTTTCATACCATACATCATCAGCATTCTTTCTCTGGGTATGACGGTGATTGTCATCAAGTCATTTGTCAAGAATTAGTCAATACTCCATTTTTCACAAATCGATAGTTCACCTCAGTCATATTCTTGTGCATATTGGCATACTTTTTTTATTTAACTTTTATTGTCACCTGTTGCGGTGAATCTCTGAGCATCAATAACGTGCACTGGCACATTTGTGTTTTTTGAGACTGTTGTAGGATGTTCTATGTTTAATCTTTATATGATGAAAATATTCTGAGATAGTCAGCAAAATAAAGCTGAAGACCATGCTGAAGACAGATTATCAAAGTTCACTGATGTGAAACTGTATTTTTGTTTCTTGGATCATTCCATTTTTACGAAGGTATTACAAAGGTAGTTGTTGGTGCAGTCAACCATACCATATGTTGTTTTAACCCGCATGACTAGTGGGACGTATGACTAATGGGAGGACACCATCTGTACCAGCTGGCTCTGCCGGTAGTTGAAACTTCAAAACATCTAATTTGTACCGTGTTCTTGTTCAAATAACCGGGAAGCCAAATGTGACTCCATATTGAGGATAGTTATCCTTCTATTGGAGATGGAAGCCATGTTTCTTAGTATTGCCGATTACAGTGCATTATTTTCACGTGTAGTGACAGGCCATATTTAGATTTGCACGGCTTCAGACTTCATCATGTTTCCTCTTGACGTGGGTGCTCGACGCTATGGGGTTGGCGCTACATGACACACGTGGGCAGTGAAATGTTTCGTCGTCAATGGTTCGGAAAGTAACAGTATTAGTTAACCATACGTGTAGGTGAACTACATCAATCAGCGGGCTCATAGTGATCACTTGGCGTGTTAGGTTGTCATTGTACAATCTGTGGCTTGTTTCAAACAGAAACTTGATGTACAGAATAACTGATGAACAAGAAAGAAGATGTTAACTCAACAACGAAGCATTGCATATGAGTAAAACGAGAGTTCTCTTGCACTGGCGGGGCGGTGGGGGTAGCCTATTTCTGGTGTCCCCCGCCGTGATATTGCTGGAATATTGCTAAAAGCGAAATATTGATTAAAAGCTAAAACCATATTCGCTCGCTCTTGAACCGGCTAGTGGTGAAAGCGGCGTAAAAACATATTCACTCATACTCTCATCAATAATTATTGTTACTTCTTGGGCAGATCCTTGTTTTCATTCAAAACACGTCTCATCTGCTTCACGATGTAGAGCGGCAATTCAGGCCCCCGTCGTTCATGTAGCACACTAATTGTTGGCTGTTTGTATTCAGGGAGAATCGCGTGATAGTGTGTGAAATCCCTGATGTGAAAGCCACAATGCTTTAACTCACTGAAAGAGTTCGAGCCAGATATGAACGCATGTACTTCGGTTCAGCGAGCAATGCCCGATTGTACACCGCTAGCTAAATTTGAATAGGGATGGATACTTCTTGAATTGGAAGGACATTATATTTATTGTAAAAGATTATCCGTCCATGACATATATATATCAAACTATGTCGTCTCAAGATGAATAAATGTAAGTTCACTTTCAATATTGAAGCCTTTTTCTATTACAGATCTGTTTGTTGCTTGAATACTATCAAGAAATGAATATAATCTAATTCTTACTTCTAAGTCTACTGGATATAACTGAACATTCAGCACATATCAATTACGATAATCCCATTACAGTTAGTGGGAACAGAAAAAGTTGGAAAGAAATTGCGCAAGCGTTGGTATGTTAAACATAGTGACTGGTAACTGCTCTTGTCACCTGCTAAGGTCTTGGCATCGACTCGCTGGTTAAACGTTCAGTTGAATACTATAGTCTATAATGTCCTGTCACACCTATCGGTACATTGTCTTCATTTCTCAATTGCCCATAGTATTGTGTGTTCACACATTATCACGAATCGTCACGGAGCACAAGCAAACACTGCAGTCAATAGCCCATGTTTCGCAGTCAGCGGGTTGCCGTGAAACCATCATGAATCTAGGTCACTCACAGCACTGCTGCAGTTAGATGGATGTTTATGTAAAGCCAGCGGGAACGCGAGAGCAAACATACGTGAAATGTTTTCAACTAGGCACAACCCAAAACTATAATATCGTTAAGGACTGGTGCAACACGAATCAGTGCCTGTACTGTTGGAAGAAAACGCTGGCAAGAGTAGATTAACTATTTAAAAAAAATATAATTGTAGCGTGATGATTATGGTAATTTCTTAGTAATCAAGTTTGGACCAGTGATCAACAGCATGAGCATCGATCTACGCAATTGGATATGATGATATGTGTCAGCTAAGTCAGCTAACTTGGCCATCGTTAGTCGCCTCTTCCGACAAACATGAGAAGCTAAAGACCAATTCCAACACGGATCTTCACATGTATGAAGAATCCATTTATAATACTTGATATTAAACCTGTGGTTTATGAATAGCTACTCCGTGTAGATGACCTAAGGCCAGGTTATGAAGGACTACTTTTACTATTGATTGATATGTTTCTCGTGCTTCACTCAAAATCACCTGTCTGTTTCGAAACCATTTGGGATAAATAAATGTTCTTTGAAAGTATCTAGTTTGCATCATCACAAGTTGATTTGATAATTCACATGTGTGACTGAAACGTTTTTGCGGAGGGTCACATCAGGCATGAGTAGTAAGAAGTCAGCAGGATGACGTCACTTATAGTGGCTGTGTTACGTATTGATGCGCCATTGCGATCATGAGAATGGACAGAATATGCATCAATTGTATGCTGATATGGTGAGATGTTAGGTTATGTAAGGAACTGACAACTGTACAAATACCTATCAAATTCCACTTACCTTATAATTCGTTGCTTGTCAGATACGTTCTGAACTCGTACGACATGGATGTATGACACTTGTGTCGTGATCTCTGAAAGTCCTCTCTATGTACATGTTTACATGTCTGTATTCATTTGGTGTTCACAGGACGGAGGACATCAGCCCCGTCAACTTCTCCATCAACGGACAACAACATACAGGTATGCTTCACACAGATACCCATATCATTACATCCCGGTTTTACAGTCAGTATTGCTCTGCTATGGATGGCAAATTCCGGCTGTATCATGATTATAAGTTTATGAATCAAATAGTGATGATTCCACATGTTCGCGAAAATGAGCCCGTCACAAACACTTGTAAAGGCAAATTAAGTGTTCACCTCACAAAATTACTGGAGCATACTGTACAGGTCAAAATGGGGAATTCATTTTAGATCATGTTTGTCACTGATGCTTCATGTTTGGAATTGTCCTCCAGAGGTCTACCTTTCGAGAGGTTTTGATACGGCCTTGAATGTTGTAAGCTTGACAAATGTCTAACAATATAGATTTTGTTTGTTGTTTAACGCCACACTCAGCAATATTCCACCTATACAGCGGCGGTCTGATATTAATCGAGTCTGGACTAGACAATCCAAGTCAGCGAGCCTGACCACCCGATCCCGTCAGTCGCTTCTAACGATAAGCATGGGTTGCTGAAGACCAATTCTAACCCGGATCTTCACGGGTGTACACATATAGAACTGTATTGCATTATTATTAAGGCACTAGATGAAGTAAATAGACGACATGTATGTTTGGTTTTGTTTGAATAAAGTGACCGGCGAATATGACGTGACGACATCCCTCAACGACTACATCCGTGACGGCGCGGGTCTGCCGGGGACCAAGGTGATGTGTAAGGAGGGAGGGTGTGGCTGCTGCGCCGTCACCGTCACCAAGCCGGACCACAGCACCGGGAAGGACACCTCGTTTTCTATCAACTCCGTAAGTGTAGGAAACCACTGCATCATGTTCAGGTACAATTGTATCCGTTGTATTTCTAAACCGTTTGATACACTGATCTCAGGGCAATGGATATTTGTATTTGTAAGAATTCCAACAATCCAGATTCTGAAGATTCTTGAAACTCAACAATCAACCAATCAACTCAAGATTTCATCATTACAAAGTAAAGCAACACTCATATCAACACGTGAACCTTTATGCCAAAACGTTAAGAACAGCTTAACTTGTAAATGTTGGTATTTACAACATCGTTTAAGGGGGCTCGGTGTATTACAAATATCGTCCATTATCTCTCCCAGTGTCTATGTCCCCTCTACTGTGTGGACGGCTGGAAAATCACCACGACGGAGGGTCTGGGGAACTCCAAAGATGGATTCCACCCAATACAGAAGAGAATCGCTGAGTTCAACGGCACTCAGTGTGGCTACTGTACACCAGGAATGGTCATGAATATGTATGGGTAAGTGTGGCTACTGTACACCAGGGATGGTCATGAATATGTATGGGTAAGTGTGGCTACTGTACAACAGGGATGGTCATGAATATGTATGGGTAGGTGTGGCTACGTATACAACAGGAATGGTCATGAATATGTATGGATAAGTATGGCTACTGTACACCAGGGATGGTCATGAATATGTATATAAGTATGGCTACTGTACACCAGGACTGGTCATGAAAATGTATGGGTAAGTGTGGCTACTGTACACGAGGAATTGGTTTGAAAACTCTATGGGTAAGTGTAGTTTCTGTGAAAAGAGCGTTTATAAGTGTCTTATTTGTATTTGAAAAATCAACATTTCAGAATCCTACAAAAGAACGCTACTCCTACTGAGGAGGAAATTGAGAACCAGTTTGGGGGCAACATCTGCCGATGTACCGGGTACAGACCCATCCTGGACGCCATGAAATCCTTCGCTAAGGACTCCACCATTCCTGGAGGGTCATGCATTGATATTGAGGCAAGTTGGTTTTCGTAATCACAGTGCAGATCATCGTGAGAGAAGCAAAGAAACACTGGAATATTGCATATATCATTCTTGATCGCCTCTGGTTATCGTTCAGGATAGGACTGCTGAGACTGAGAATGGTTAAACTTGCTGGCTTTCAAGGCTCTGGGACATTTTCATAGTCCGAATAGCAAAGGTATACATGCTAAACATGTTGAGGTGCGGGTCGTAAAGTTTAAATCTCTCTTTACTGACGCAGAACATTCTGTATGATCGTGTGTATGTAAGTTCTATGGCGATGTGCTGTTCCTGATTCGTATCTAAAGTTTATATCAATAAATCTATTTTAATAGTTGTCGACTGACTTCTGTTTGGTTTGCAGGATCTGAAGATCTGTCCCCGAACTGGCAAGACCTGTGAAGGACACGGCGACTCGTCCAACGGATCCTCTGCTAATGGAAGTTCTGCCAATGGCTCCAGTGCTAATGGGTCCTCAAATAGTGTCGGTTTCCTGGTCAAGACGGGTGGAAAGAGTTGGTACCGACCCCAGACACTCAAGAACCTGGTTCGAATTTTTCAAACCAACAAAGGGGCAAAGGTTCGACTTGTGCATGGAAACACGGCATCTGGTGAGCCATTAGGGAGTGGGTGAGCCGGAGTGAGGCTACAGTTAGGGGTATAATTGTAGGATTTAACACAGACATTTACCACTGAGCTGAAACCCATGAACCCTCACAGGGGTCTCACTGACCTAGAAACGTTATGAGGAGATTATGGAAATGGAAATATACTTCTAGCAAGTCCATGTGATGTCATGTCCAGGGGCGCCCGACACACCGAGCATACCAAATCTGAATTTTGTTGTAATAGCTGTTACATTAGGATCACCTTAACATGTGGACATCATAGATACTCAGCATTCTCTACTTAACCTACGGCACATGTCCAGTATGTTATCCTCGTGTTTCAGGCATCTACAAGAATGAAGGGCCTTTCGACGTGTTTGTGGACTTACATGACGTAAAGGAGCTCTACAAGATTGAGGTATGTTCGTTTCACAAGGAACTAGAATAGATTCAATGACAGTCCTTGGAAGCTTTCTACGCCCTGAACACGACTGTGTCAAACTCATACACTGCTGAACCATATTTTTTTCCTTACAGCCAAGCCCACCTTGCAATGCTAAAGCCTTAAAGGAAGCAATATCTGGTCTCCCTGGGGCTCCTTTTCAGTTTAAATGGGTCTTAATTTTTACAATTAATTTCATATATATTCAGAGAGTAAGCATTAGTCTAATACACAGTAAAACTGTAGATTTCTGAATTTTTGGATTTGCTTTCAAATGTTTGATCCCGTCGTCGTCACGGTCATACATATAGATGTTCAACTGCGTCCATTTTCACCATATTGTCCCCAATGTTCTTCAGCCAGACTTACACGTGCCAAACTGCAAGCATACAAGGTGCAGATAAGCACTCTCCGTATTTAACGAAACCAGTTTGATATATATTTTTAAGACTAAATACTAACATTCACTTTGTGGTTTAGTCCTCTGCCAAAAGCGTCCGTTTCGGAGCTGGCCTGTCCATCTCCGACCTCATCGATGCCCTGCAGAAGAGGGCCGACGACAAGGGCTACAGCTACTTCAGCGGCATCGCCAACCACCTCCTCATGATCGGCAACGTCCTCGTCAGAAATGTAATCGCCGGCGTATATGCCTTGTCTGTGTTTTCAGCTTTTTACTCACTGTCATAACCTTTATTGAAGACGCCAGTCAAAGTGATGGAATGAAAATTAACGCTTGGGTAACATTGTAATGTCAGTGATAAGAATCTGTGCAGGTGTAATTACAGGTAAACCGTATAACCGTAGATGGTGTACTTGCCTAATGGGAGATTATTATCAAGGAATAGAACAGCTTTAAAATTGTAACATGAAGTCAGTGCATGTCCAAAAAATAAAGTAAAATGTGTCTGTTTGAAATATACAAAGTATAAGCTTCAAATGCTTAAAGTAAACGTGCAGATGATGAGAGAATGTAGGAATGATTCTGCGACCAGTCTTCGAGCAATGATGAATGATGTTGTATCCCCCAGGCTGGGTCTTGGGCTGGTAATCTGATGATCAAGAACGCCCACCCTGACTTCCCCTCCGATGTCTTCACCCCACTGGAGGCCGCAGGGGCCAAGATATTCATCCTGGGTGTGTAGACTGCCACGTGACAGGTGCTCTGAACGTTATCTGTATCTGTACATCCCCGAGTACTGACATGTATAGGTAACATTGTTCGTCATGCAGGGCATGTAACCATGAAATATATCATGTATGCCTGTCACAATGATATTGACGAGGAATTCACTCCAGCCATATCTTCGGATTGCTATTTCTTCAGCGCCATATATTTTTGCACAGGTTGGAGTAATGTCATATTTGTGTGATTTATTATTTTGCCAATGTCAAAATATAAGTGTCTTTATTAAGCAATTTTGTGCATTGAAACTGACACATTTGTATGACGTGGTGGTATCCCTGTATGTTCAGACAGTAAGGATGGGAGTGTCAAGTCTCACACACTGACCAGCCTCGCCCTCAACCTGGACATGACGGGGAAGATCATCACCTCTGTGGAGTTGTTCAAGCAGGTTGACAAATACAGGTTCCGGTCTTACAAAATCATGCCACGATCACAGGTATGTTGCTTCCATCTGTAACTTTAAAGGTACATTTGTCTGATGGAATACCCCTAATTAAAGTCAAACTACTTCCAACATTCCAATGCGTTGTGTTAACATCTGTGCGGCACACATCTTCCAGAATGCCCATGCCTACGTGAACGCTGCGTTCCGGGTCACTATCGAGCCAGCGAAATTCCAAGTGCTCGGAAAACCTTCCCTTGTGTATGGCGGAATTGATAAAAAGACGGTGAGTTGTAGAAGTAATGGTAGAAGTCGTTATGGCAGTAGTGGTGGTTATGGAAGTAGTTGTTGTAGTAGTTGTAGTAGTGGTAATAGAAGTAGTTGTAGTAGTGGTAATAGAAGTAGTTGTAGTAGTGGTAATAGAAGTAGTTGTAGTAGTAGTAATAGAAGTAGTTGTAGTAGTGGCAATAGAAGTAGTTGTAGAACTTAGTGGTTGTATATATATTGGTAGCTTGTCTGTAGTCAAAGCTGTAGTGCAGTGGTGACATTGTGGTAGTGTAGTAGGGGATGTAGCAGTCGTAGTGGTAGTTGATGGGGTAATAAGTTAGTTATATGGTTCCACCACTACATCGTCATATCCGAAGAGGAACAGGTTTTATGAAGAGACAACTTCTCTATTGCATTAGATGCTAACCCCGTTATCAAGCAAGTGACACACAACATTATGGACAAGGAGAATATATGCATGAAGGATATTGGGGTTTTATGTACAACTCATATTCCACTACATCATAACAACTTCTATATTCTAAATGACACTTAAAGAAGACATCTGTATACGCGTCATGTTTCACTTTGTTCCCTACAGATCCATGCCACAAAGACAGAGGACTTCCTCACAGGGAAGAGTCTGACGGATCCTGCGGTGATTCGCGGTACGGGGAATATAAGTGTCATTTACTTTGTTCTTCCGTTTTAATGACTGAGATTTCTAACGTTTACACTGTATTACTTTTAGTTATTTTTAGTCGCCGTTTATCATTATAAATGATTAAGTTCTTAAAATGGCACCATATCTTGTTTGACGCATTGTGTGCAAAGGTAACTGTGTATGGTAGTGAGAATTTAGATTGAGTGATTCGGATAATTAGTTTTAAAGAACAAATAAACTTTGTACTCTTTTAACTATTACATATGAAAGATTTGTGGTCAGTCTTATGCGGAACACCAAATTCACTCTTTAAAAACTTGTGGTTAATTAATACTGAGCGATTAAAAGTTGCCAAAAGTCGCCTGCTTCACTCTCGCCAGCCAACGAAACCACAGACAGGTTACGTAACTCTGTCGCCAGAGCACTGCAGTGACGTCATATGAGGAACGATTTTCAGTTAGTTGTATAGAAAGTGTGTAGCAAGCTCGTCATCTTGATGATTTCTCGACATCAACGAAGGCATGCCGAATCGTTGCTTTGTCGTTAATTGCTCCTAGAGGTCGGGCGATGGTGTCACCATGCACAGATTTCCACAGGACCCCACAGTTCGTGCTAAATGGGTTATGTTTGTGAGTGCGAAGCGAGCGTTGTGGAAGCCTGAAACGATATCTTACTTGTGTTCAGATCGCTTCACGGAAGTTAAAGAATCAAAACTACTTACTAGTTGTAGTGAAATATGTATATGATTGATGACCATAAAGATTTTCCATGACACAACTTGTAACATAACGATTTCTTCCTCGGAAGCGAGGTTGTGGTCGAAGTAACAGTAATACTGTAAGTAGTATTATATTGACACCCACCTCGCTTCCACGAGAGAAATTGTTATGTTATACGCTATGTCATGCAAAATCCTATTGGACATCAATCAAATACATATTTTACTACCAGTAGAAAGAAGTTCTGATTTTGTAACTCGGTGAAAACAATCCTAAAAAGCAAAATTAGTTTCCTAATTAGTATATCATCATACTTGTATGCATTTTGAAACTAAATAAACAGCAGACGATCTGCTGATACTTATAACAGGACTGTAATATCTAGACATTTTATAGTTTGCCAATGTGAATCAGAATCCGCACACACGCCCTAGTGTATGTTGTCTCTCCTTAAGTCTCATTGGTCACCCAAATATAACACACCTGGCAACTAATTGCATAATGTCCGCCATTCTTTAAAAAAAAGTAATTTAGTTAGCCAATAACGAGCAATCAATCAATTTATTGGAGGTTAATCCTTTGAAAGAACTGTTAACTTCAAATGAAATTTATCCTACATAGGAAACACCTTCAGAAAATACCATATGTCTCTCATCATATGTACATTCGCGACTGTGCCAGTCGTAAAAATATCCCCTCTACCGCGTCAGGCGATGAGAGATACAGCAGTCAATAATAGCATGGAATATCCACTGTGTATCCTCCAAAGAGAAAACAGGCTTACCAGGTGTTTACTGGTCCTCCACAAATATCTAGATTTCATGCACCTAAAAGACCCAATCTTCAAGCTGAACACACTGGAATCTGTTTCACTTACTTCGTCTCTGGGTGAAGATCTCCCATGTGAGCCCTGAGCAAAATCTGACCACATAATCTAATTTACGGTTCCATAGGTTCTAGAACTTCCTTAATGGTTAGGGATCCATGATATTCTGAAACGTCAGGAGTGAATGAGCGAGCATGGTTTTACGTCGTCTTTAGCAATATTCCACCAATATCACCGCGTTGGACACCAGAAATAGGGTTCACATTTTGTACCCATGTAGGGAATCGAACCCAGGTCGTCGGTGTGACGAATATACAAACTAATGACAACAACGTAAGTGGAGCTCCTTGATAGTGTCCGTTAAATGAAGTACACACATTCTATAAAGTTTGCATAAAGGACTGTTGGGTATGAACTATGTGAATCTTTAGCTTAAAACATCTACGATTTGTGAAGCTATCTCGCATATTGAACCTGACATACGTCATATATCATTGTGATTACTTTGTTATACAATAGGTGCACTGGAATCTCTTAAATCAGAGTTGAACCCCGACTATGAGGAATTGCTAGCAAGCGTTGAGTTCCGGAGAAACCTGGCCGTCAGTCTCTTCTACAAGGTAAGAACATGGAGTGTTTACCCGGCAGGTGGGAACGGAGCATTTTCGAAATAACATCATACACACATGACTGCAAAATTCTTTAATTGCAACATCTGTTGCAAATAATAACAAAGCTGTTACCTGAAGGATTGGACTGTCCCTTGGCGGAACTAGAACCTAGCCGCGTTTAATGGCGTGAACGTGTTCCGTGAATAGAGCAGAAAAAACTTGTATTTGCAGATTTGACTTTCACTAGAAACAAGGATCTGACATTAATGACATTTAAACTATCTGTGAATGGGTCAGGCGTAATGACCCGCTGTTTACACTATCTGTCCCGTGTCAGTATTAAGTTGTCTTCAGGGCTAATCCTGCTCATGTACTGAAGACAAAAACGCGATTTTATTTGTGCTACAACATGTGGAAATGTCCGAAGGACCCTAACTGTATTCAACAATACATGCAAACTCTTCTTCAGTTCATCCTCAACATCTGCGAGTCCAAGACCCCCTTGACGCAGTCCGGTGGAGTCCTTCTAGAACGCCCAATATCCAAGGGTCACAGAGAGTTCCCAGAGCAAAAGGCGGAATGGCCTCTCAAACAACCAATGCCTAAAATTACTGCCCCATTTCAGGTGTGTGTATACGTATACTCTCATCCATCGTGAACTGGAATAGATATAAATATAGAATTGTCCATGTACCACTGCTACAGTTCCTCTATAATCCGCTTCATCGCAGGCTGTCGTGATACTTCAATTATTGCTGAATGTGGCGTTTGATGACTCACCTTATTCTGTATTTATTGTGGCAGTATTAACGTTTGCCTCGGGTGGTGTTCTTACGGTAAACGTTATTATGTCCTGTGTAATTTCATCTTGCCCCTGTATTGATTAACGATACTAAGTCAATATTCGCCGGCTCAGGTGGACCTTGTAGCCTGTACTTCATCTTGCTTGTATTGACTGTCCGAATCAAGTATTCGCTGGTCACACCACTGTACTTCATCTTGCTTGTATTGACTGTCCGAATGAAGTATTCGCTGTTCAATCATTGTACTTCATCTTGCTTGTATTGACTGTCCGTAACAAGTATTCGCTGGTCACAGCATATGTATTTTATGTATTCAATGTTTCATCTAGGCTTCTGGCGAGGCAGAGTTCATCAATGACATGCCTTCCTCGTCAAAGGAATTGTGTGGATCTTTCATCCTGACCTCCGTTGGCTGTGGTACTATTGACCACATTGATCCTTCGGAAGCATTGGTAACGTACCTCTTATTTCTATAAATCTTCTACCTGTAAGTTTTGATAACATTTACATCGATTGGTTAAATGGTGTACATGTTCTCCATAGATGGAGCATGCTGCACAATGGGTTATCTTGAAACGTACGTTCAGTTCAACTAACATGAAAAGGTAACATTTCTTAGACAAGACGTGGCAGAATCAGTGTAACCTTCCATGAACGTACTGTCAGAATGCATGGATGACGCAGAGATGTCCTGTCGCAACACCATTAAACATTAAACACACGGTCATTAGCTGAGTAAGTAAAAGATAGTCCAAGACCTGGAAGCCACAGGAAGACCTATGACCGTGATGACCGTGTCCTAAGTCGACGCAATTCCAGAACCGCTCCAGAAATGGAGAGTGGAGTCCCACTATCCACCCGTACCATCAGAAGGGAGCTGCGGGCTGCTATACATTATCGATGGCCGCTGTCGCCTCTGGAGACGTCGTAACGAGGCGTATCACCAGGAGATGATCCGTGCTGATGAACTCTGTGGTGGTGGCTCATCAAATGACGATACAATTGGTGGCTAGGTCATGATGACCACACTTTCGTGTATTGTTTGTAGTCATGTTTTTGTGTACTCTTCAGTTTTAGAGTCGTTTTAACCAGGATAAAATACGTTACCGTTACTTTTGTATACTGGGGATTTGGTTTTCAAAGCATAAACAGCAACAAGTAGTGTGTTCCTAGTTATGTCCTACTTATGACATAAAATGTGGGCGGTGTTTGTTCAACTAGCGCTCTTTCCTTAGCATATATGTCCGCGAATTCGGGAGTTCTGTTGTGTGCATGGAATTGTGTGTGTGATTGTGCGTATGGTGTTTGTGTGAGCGTGCGTGCGTCCATGGGTGTGTGTGTTGTAAATGGCTGAATAGACGTGAGGCAATTACTAACCATTCTGTTTGTACATGCAGCTGATGCCAGGAGTTGTCGACTTCAACATCAGTCAAAGATGTCGTCAGAATAACATCATGCCAAGTTTTCCCGGCATGCAGTTTGTCCCAGAAGAGGTAAATGCGGTTGAGTGGTTAGTCGCTAGACATGCAATGCCAGGAGTACTTCTTTACACGAAACGTCGAGTGCAAACGAGTTTTCGTTCACGTATTTTGTCCCAGTAAGAGGTGACCTTGACATGAATAGTCTGTTACAAAGTTGCAGTCATCGCTAAACGCTCTGACAAAAGTTGGTACACGTATTTTGCCCTCATCCGTGTTGTGCCTTTATTCATTGATACCTTCTGTGAATTATGACAAAAATACATTTTTTGTACAGATTACAAACAAACCATCTTTGCCTAAACTGTGCAGCAGATAAGCATATCGAAGCTCAGTCAATAAACAAATCTGTTCTAAAACTAATTTAAACACTAGACGTATAGTAGGGACGCAGTTGTTCCGGCAAATGTTATTCTCAAGAAAACATCTCGCCAAAATCTCACTAGCAAATATAATGGCTGCAAAATCGGAAAACTATAACTTCCAGAAACACGTAGAGTTTTATACAGACAATGATGTATTTTCGTCGTAAGTGCCCTAGTCAAAATTTAGAAATGACGTTTGTTCACGAGCAGAATGTGATAAGCAGGAGGAATACAATAATATAATGATCACTTTTATGAAAGAGTGAGTGCGTCACTTACCGTCAACGACTCTGTACGACAACTCGATACGAGAGGCTATCAAAAACTTTTGAGCCTAAAATACTTCTGATATGTGCATCATCAAAATAACTCTATGTTATTGAAGAATGGACCGCCTCCGTGGTGTAGTGGTTAGAGCGTCCGCCCGAGAGCGGAAGGTTGCGGGTTCGATCCCGACCGCGTCATTCCGAAAGACGTTAAAATATGGTACTTGTTGGTCTCTGCCTGGCGCTCGGCACTAATGGGTACAAGAAGGACTGGTCGGCTCGGAGTCAGTATAATGTGTCTGAGTTGGGTATTCATGCTTCACTGCGGCATGGTATCACAGTGGGGTATCACTATAAAACCAGCT
Source organism: Haliotis rubra (assembly GCF_003918875.1). Lineage (NCBI taxonomy): Eukaryota > Metazoa > Mollusca > Gastropoda > Lepetellida > Haliotidae > Haliotis > Haliotis rubra. The sequence continues at coordinate 778,543 of NW_025767160.1, forward strand.
TCACTCTGGGCTAGTACAAACAAGCGCACACATACATACACACGCATGCACGTCGTCATATGAGCGAAATATTCTCAAGCACGACTTTAAACCCAATTTCACGTCACCTCACTATTGAAGAATGGTTTATAACATTCACATAAACGTAATATTTACATGCACGTGTCGCCAGTTTCCGGTCATATGGGTACATGTGAATAGCTGTCACGTGATTATATTACATAAACACAAATGTAGGTATCTTGAGTTTATATTTGCACCAATTATATTTGCAGCTATTTTGCAGTGGGGATGTGAAATACTCAGGACAATCGCTTGGGTTCGTAATTGCAGGTGAGTGTGCGTCATTGGAGTATATTTTTGAAAGGCAAATCAATGAATGAAAAGAAAATTGTGTAACAAATGTTCACCAATCAACGGTCTGGCTGTGCATTGTAAATATGAAGGTTATACATACAGGAGTCCATTCATCGACTTTTACTACTGTTAGTATGTTACACGCGTGTACATCTTCCTCTAATCAGGATATCTCTGGTGTTAGGTCAACAGGGGGAGGGGTTCTATGGATATACAACGTTTTTATCACAATGTACACGATGTCGGTGTAGATGCTAACACCAGTATCAAGTAAGTGATGTACAGTACTGTACGTAAGGCATGTATATATGAGTAGAGTTATGTGTGTACAGTTGACGTACAGGACGATAATGTTGATGGTGTTTATACAACAGACTAGGTTGATGTGCCAAGTAGACTGACACAATAAGGATAATGGTTACACAATGTAGAATCAACAAGGGATAGATTAAAGAGGAATGCAGTTGTGTGATGGACATTGAGAATGGCGGGATTAGCATTGCTTATAGACTATTAGCGATGAGTTGATGGTAGACAGTAGGGATGTAGTATCCTGGGCTCTGTCCATGGCCGGTTGGGGTCTTGATGTGGGTTTATTGAAGAGTCTTGTCTTGCCAGATACAGCAGGTTGAACTGATGAAGGAACTGAACGTTCGTAATGGAGGACAGCATAGTTTCCAAGGGATCCAGGAGGTGGGCAAGGTGCTGAGCAGTGATGCAGTGGACTCACTGTTTGTTTAACTGATAATAAATATGTGAGGTAAATCATGCAGGCCAAAAAAATGTATAACTCTGGCGAAACCCTCACTGTGTGTGATTCCGGCAAACTGATAAACAAAATGAGGGCGAACCGTTGACCATCCCTACAGTGTCAAATGACCTATGTGACGCAAATGTCCAACTACGGATGAGTGTGTATTCTTCAGAATCTCAGACACTCGCTGATGCAGCAGCAGACAAGGTGAAGGTCACCTACAAAGACGTCAAACCCGCCATTGTGACCATCGAAGACGCCATTAGAGAGGAGAGTTACCATGCCAATCCTATGGTTGATCATAAAACTGGAGATCCGGAAGGTAAGAATGACCGTAGCTATGGCTACCATACTACTCATCAGTTAATTGTTATTACCATAGGGTTGAGAGGACTACACCGCCACATGTTAAACCTTTGGAAAGTTTGTCTGTGCATTTTACCCTCCAATATCTAAGATTTAATGAAAAGGGATGTTTTAAAACTCTATATGTAGTCGTTTGACTCTCAGACTGTCACATGAATCGGCTACTCTGACCTGTTATCCTCTGGCCAACACCTCTGTGAGATGTGTCTCTCAGCATGGGTTGTCTGTTCGCTGGTTCCAATCTGAAGTTATAACTAGCCCTGAACAAGGCCCACGTTTGTCAGGCAGCAGCTGTGTGACATTGAGCAAAGTGGTGCGGTTGTCATTGTGAGCGTTGGGAAACCGTGTTCAACGTGGATTAAAGTCATTCATTAATTGGTTAGGGGGCCACAATGATAACAGTTCATTTAGATTGATGAAACATATTTCACTCCAGATGCACTGAGCAAGGCTTCTCGAAAACTGACAGGCGAATGCAGACAAGGAGGTCTCTATCATTTCTACATGGAGAATAACGTAAGTTGCTCATATATTTATGTTTAACTCTCTCAAATGATTTACGTATAAGTTGTCAACACCGTTATACTTAGTGTCATGGAAAAACTTTGACTAATCTGTATCTAAGCTGCCTAAACTCGCACCAGAAGTGTCCTATATCTGGGACAGGTGGTGAACACTGACAAGAACTGACGTAGCTGACCCCTTGAGGTAATTGCAACAATATCCCTGTTACGGTAAATAATTTGCCGTGACAAAAGGTTTAAGAGTCCCCTTCGAACCAGCAAAATAGAATACAGGCAAGTCTAAAATATTCAATAATATATTGAGCAAACAATGAGCAAGCTACAATGAATGACAATACAGATATTTAGTACAGTGCCATTGAGTCACAAATCTAAAATGTTGGATCACAAATATGAAATATTAACTCACCACAGTCTTGACATTTACAGTGAGAACAGTTATACGGATTGAAGGTTGTTTACAATGACAGCAGTTGAATAGACAAGCACGGTCGGTCTTGAAATGTTGAACAACTTGACGATGGCAGACAGATGTGTATAAAACCAGTCATGTGAAAAGACCCATCGTGCAACTCAACAACCAGCCTTTATATAGCTCTTACACAGTTTACGAGCATTCTAGTAAAGCTAGGCAGCATCATTATCCACTCAAAATGTTATCGAAATCGGTGGAAAACTCCACGGCATGACGAGTCAACAAGTTGCCAAGGGAGGTCACAAAGATGCGCTAACAAAAAGGCATGCCGCTACAAATACTATTGTCATTGAACATATATGATGCGAGATGTGAGCCATAACTTACACTCAAAACTTTAAACATTGTGACCCATAATAACTATCACTTAATCAATGTGATATTGCAAATGACAAAAATGTTCACTCTCGTAACATTCCATATAAATATGCATTACCTTTAATGCATGTGTTTCACCGATTCCTGCAGGTGGCGCTGGCTGTTCCGGCTGAAGACCGTCTAGACGTGTACAGTTCTTCCCAGGGCACCGACATAGTTCACGCAGTCTCTCCACAGTCCTAGGCAAACCCCTCAACTAGTATGTACCTGACACATATCGTTTTCAATTTCACCAAAATCAGTAAAACGTTGTAACACCCTTGGAATGCACGTGTGAAGACATATCACACAAGGAAATGACGAAGTAGGGAAGGCAAAGTTTGCAGTGATGCTTGCAAACTTTATGATTTATGATGTTTTAAGGTTTAATGGCAACAATGTAAGTGCAACGTATTAACAATGCGATAACATAAATGATGCCAATAAATATCCCAAGTACTGATCGAACATTACTAGGCCTATAGACAGATTTAATAACAAGGCTCAGTCTCCAAGGAAATAATAGTTATTTAGTTATTTCAACTTGAATCCTTTCCGGAAATGATGCTGTGTAGAATATGTTATCAAGAAAGTGATTCTAAATTTGACTTACAAATATATACCCAGTAACAGTTACACTCAAGGCCAAAAGGAAGTGTCCCGTGCTTAAAATCTCAATAAAAATCAACACAGACAAAAACATTAATATCATATCTGTTTATGTTGACAGTAAGTCCACTTGCTAAACATCTAGAGGCTATTACCACGTCAAACACTAAGTAATGTTCAAGCAAAATTGAATTAAATGACACTGGTATCAAAGGGAAAAGTTACATGTTTTCAGTTGTGTTGAACACTATCTGTGAGCTCCAGATTAAAACACATTTGTCAACGTTTAGGTGTGCATTACTCAATCTTGTTATCCTCCTTCTGCATTGATACATGCAAGTACTCGACGTCTCATTGACGTTGTGAGACGTCTAATGAAGGCATTTGGGATTTTCCTCCATTCCTCATGAATGGCCTGCTTCAGGTGTCTCAGGTTTGCTGGTGGGTTAAGTGTCATTCTGATTTGCCTGCCCAGAAAGTCCTAGAGGTGCTCTATGGGTGATAGGTCAGGGGAACGAGACGTCCAAGGCAAAACGTTGATGTTATTGGTTCGCATGAAGTCTGTCACAATCCTAGCTGTGTGTGCAGGAGCATTGTCTTGTTGAAATAATGTCCCTTGGTGTTGATTACCGACAGGAAACACATCTGGACGAAACACCTCGTCAGTGTATTGGTGTGCTGTCAGGTTGCCTTGAACTGTAACCAATTGCGTCTTCATTTTGCCACGGATACCTCCCCAAACCATAACACTTCCAACGCCATGAGCCTGTACCTCCACTACGCATGACGGCGCATGACGTTCACCACGACGGCGATACACACGTGTTCTACCGTCGTTATGGTATAAACAAAATCTACTCTCATCACTGAATAGAACCCTACGCCAATCACGAAGCTGCCATCGTCGAACACGACGTGCCCAGATCAACCTGTTCAGGCGATGGTGACGTGTCAGCATTGCTCCAAGAATGGTCTGTGGGCTCGAATTCCGGCATGCTGTTGTCGTCGTCTGACTGTGTGTCTGTTGACAACTCGACCCAGTGCCGTTGATGCCGATTCCGAAACTGTCAGGAACCAATTCCTCAAATGTAGAATTCGTAGATATCGATCTTGCTGGGGGTAGTGACCTTTGGTCTACCTGCCCTTGGTCGGTCAACAGTCCTGCCAGTCTCATTGAAACGTTTAATAAGTCTATAGATGGTATGTCTGTGACAACCGAACATGGGCATGAGAAGCTCCCGTGTTTATCATTCCTATGACTCTTTCACGCTGTTCTGAATACAGTCTAGGCATATCTAAAGTGTTTTCCTGTTTCACAGCGTCTGTGTCATGCCAACGGTCGTTAAATGCCCCTTTTTCTGTGGCTTTTTTCCTTACAAAATGTGTATTTGTCCATTTGCACAAATTTCATGATTTTTTTATCTCGAAGTCAATTTTTCCTAATGACAACATTATTGGTGTGTTTTGGCGATTGTTAAACAATAGAAAATAAATTTCATCAATGTTGAATAAATTTCATATATCAAAAATAAATGGGCCACTTTCTTTTGGCCTTGAGTGTATGATGGTAATTATAAGGGCGGTAGAGGTATCAGGTAAAAGTAAGAGCAGGAACTTATAGTAAGAGTAATGAATGGAATGTCATAGTCTCGTGGACCATGACCGTATTTATAGGGATCATTAACAGGTCATGTGACCTTTCTCAGCCAACCAGAAGACAGGTTTGATGGCTTTCCTACAAAAACACTGCATAGGTAGTGTCATTTCTAACACAAGTAAGTGATTACTGATTGTTCTTATGTTGTCCTGTTTGTCCGAATACAATTAGGACACAGTAGAAATAATCAGGGCCTCGAGACAATTTGTTATATATAACGGACAATATCTTTCCGTCAACGTAGCGTCAGTGGCCGCCATCTTGGTTTGTGGATAAGTGAAATTACAGTAGAATCCGTCTCCTTTATTAATTTCTATTGTCCTAAAGTGACACAAAGTTTACTAGTTTACACAAAATTACTAAAATATTTGGCAAATGCAAACACAGAAAACGGACAACAGACTGTCAAATACTGCCTTCAGTTGTCGGCAACAAACGTCAAAACACGGATTGATTGTCATATTGCAGGTACAAATGTAGGAAATACCGGAGAATATGCATTGTCCTCTATGTCTCCAAACAATGCATTTCTATCAGAGAATGCAGGAAAATACTAGATAATGAATATGTGACTTTGATATAGAAACGGACATCAGTTTATAAATAGTCACTCGATCAGGATAACGTAAATGTTCTTGACAGGTCACCGTGACCTTAGAAATGTCAAACAGATTAATAACAGATTCGTTATTAAGTGCAATCAAGTGTAATTTCCATCAGTATCCATCATGGAAAATACTCTTAAACATTCCTGAGCATGAAAGTTATCAGAAACTCGTCATTAACTTGTGTAGTGGGGCATTGTGTATCTGGGTCAAAAGTCAGACTTACTTTCTATAAATAGCCACGATGCAGGAGTGTACACAAGATATTATTCCTGACAAATATCGTTGTTATCACTCAAAATACATGTTAATGATTCCATACAGTGAATAAATGTATCATTTGGTGACATGAAATACATAAGCCTGTACAATAATAGTACATACTGATATCACTAGTAAGATCCTTCATGGATGTAAATACCGTAGTGACACACACCTGATAAAACATACCTAGCAACAGTGAATATGCCCCCTAAAGCTGACTCAAATAGGTGAACTTCAGAACCAGGTAACTGTCTATGATGCCGTTATCTTATCATTTACTTTAATATATTTTGTCAATATCTATCAATATCGCTGGTATACTCACTCCTTATTGGAACTAAATGTTCCCATAACAAGCAATACGTGCTATAAAGGATTTTGCTCGCCCATATACAAGTAATTATAAATTATCCAACGTAACCACTGCCTGTGAATAAAAGTTTCCTGTAAAACGTTAACTGTGTTTCTGTGTTCAGCTTCAACGTGTGCACACCTCGAGTGGGCGGGGCATTCGGGGGTAAAGCATTTGGCTCCCTCCCTGTTGCTGCTGCAGCTGGTTTGGGGGCTTACAAACACAACAGGTGAGCATGTACCTGCCTACACTTAATTCAGCAGATATTATATAGAGGATATTATATGAGTGCCCATGTCATACTATGTTTACGACACGAGTGCCTAAATGTTGGTATTTATGTAGGACATAACGATATTTAGGCACGAGGGTCGTAAACATAGTATGACATGGGCACGAATATAATATTCTGTTTATTACCGGAGTCGTCAAATTGAGGAAAATCAACCCAAATCTACTTTCAAGCATAGGCTTATTTTGCGTAGGTAATAATTTCACTACGCGTTTTGTATTGTTATATGGACTGGATAAAATAAAACAAGCTGATTATTCCCAGGCCAGTGAAATGTAATGTTGGCCTGTCGGCGTCGATGAGAATGAACGGGAAAAGACCTGCTTTGTGGGCGAAGTATGAGGTAAGTAGATTACGACAGTATCTTGACACCTTTGGTAGAGGGTGGGGTATGGGGAGTTTTTGTACAACCCAGAGTACAACCCTTTGTTGTGCCATGATCCGGTGTTCGTGTGCCCGAAATGCCTCATCGTCTTGATAGGGTGGTCAGAACAACAGTCTTGCCCTTTGCCAATGAAAAGGGATTCGCACGATACGCTGTACCACACTGATACAGCGCTGTACCACACTGATACAGAGTTCAAACCAACTTTACGGACAGAACAATTCTGTCCCTTACCATTCACACAAATGCTCATGATCTCCTATCAACAGAAATATCGTTTCATGAATGTTGTCGTCCACGATTGATGGGGAATATACAATCGGCTTCCTAATAAGCCACGTAACATATGTTATATTTGACATTACACTTTGAGTTAGTTATAACCGTGGTTGTAGATGTACTGAAATACGAGGGTTTGAAGGTTCCCATTTATTCAGAAACCACAAAGTGGCGAGTAAGACATTTTCACAGTGACTGATATCAACATGTATTTATACAGTCACGTAACATACTGAGGTACACGCCTAGAATGTCAGTTTTCTCCTCGATGTACCTTGAATAATTCTGACTTCTATGACAGGTGGGGTTCGACGACAGCGGCCGTATCGACGTCATCTCTTTCGAAATTTACGTTAATTGTGGCTACACCGCAAACTTTGCCTTCATATATCACGAAATCCTAACTCATATTGACCAAGGTGAGTTCCTCCTCCACAGAAGATATGTATGTACGTCTGATATTGTGTAAGAATGTCATGTTTTGGTGTCAGTGCTGTTTTACTGTTTTATCTAAAAGTCATCGTTGGATGTTGTAACCTTTCGTGTTTGATGTACGTCAATATTTCTTGCGTTCATTAGCCGACTTATAAATTCCAATTCAACAGTTTTCAAGAATGAATCTACTTTTCCTAAACGACTATTTGGTCACTCATTTACGTTTGTCACGCATTTTCCAGGGTACCACATCCCCAACTGGAGAGTGAAAATAATTCTTTGTAAAACCAACAGAGCGCCCGGAAATCCAATGCGTGGACCAGGTATAATGATTAAACTTTTATCCTTTGTATGTGTCTTACGACGTTTGTATGTGTCTATATGTTTACATTTGATCATTCATGAATGATGGACATTTTATGAAGTATTTGCACTGGCATTTCATTACAATGATGTAAGGGGCGGCGGGGCAGCCTAGTGGTTAAAGCGTTCGCTCGTCACTCCGAAGGCCCAGGTTCGATTCCCCACATAGGTACAATGTGTGAAGCCCATTTCCGGTGTCCCCAGCCGTGATATTGCTGGAATATTGCTGAAAGCGACTTTAAAACATTTATTCACTCACTCACAATACTGTTTGCTATTGACCTTTGTAATGGCATGCCATATATGTGAGTATATAGTGTTATCCTTGTTCAGGCCCCTACCCAGCGGGATTCCTCATTGAGGCCGTGTTGGAAAATGTGGCCCAAAGTCTTGGCAAAGTTGCAGCTGATGTGAAAGAGGCCAACCTTTACAAAGAAGGCCAGGTAAGATGCCAGCAAGCACATGGCATTACATGTGTGTGTATGACGACACGGGGTATACACGATGGTGGTGCGTGTTAATTCTAAGCTGAAACTAAACGCTATTGGGGATCAGTCCGCAGAGGAACTCTGCGTGAAGCCACCATAGAACAAATGGATGTGACATAGTTTATCAATCAATCTAATTCACAATAAAAGTATTGAAATACTGTGGCAGAAGTATTCAAATGGCAGAATAATACAAACGCAGTAGTCGATCTTCCAATAACAGTGGCATCCAGGGTAAGGATGATCTTCACACAATTGTAGTATCCAGGGTAACGATGATCTCCACACAATTGTAGTATCCAGTGTTAGAATGATCTCCACACAATTGTAGTATCCAGGGTAAGATGATCTCCACACAATTGTAGTATCCAGGGTAAGAATGATCTCCACACAATTGTAGTATCCAGTGTTAGAATGATCTCCACACAATTGTAGTATCCAGTGTAAGAATGATCTCCACACAATTGTAGTATCCAGGGTAAGGATGATCTCCACACAATTGTAGTATCCAGTGTTAGAATGATCTCCACACAATTGTAGTATCCAGTGTAAGAATGATCTTCACACAATTGTAGTATCCAGGGTAAGAATGATCTCCACACAAAATTAGTATCCAGAATAAGGATGATCTCCACATTATTGTAGTATCCAGTGTTAAAATGATCTCCACACAATTGTAGTATCCAGTGTAAGAATGATCTCCACACAATTGTAGTATCCAGTGTTAAAATGATCTCCACACAATTGTATTATCCAGTGTAAGAATGATCTTCACACAATTGTAGTATCCAGGGTAAGAATGATCTCCACACAAAAATTAGTATCCAGAATAAGGATGATCTCCACATTATTGTAGTATCCAGTGTTAAAATGATCTCCACAGAATTGTAGTATCCAGGGTAAGAATGATCTCCACACAAAATTAGTATCCAGGGTAAGGATGATCTCCACACAATTGTAGTATCCAGTGTTAAAATGATCTCCGTAGAATTGTAGTATCCAGGGTAAGAATGATCTCCACACAAAATTAGTATCCAGGGTAAGGATGATCTCCACACAATTGTAGTATCCAGTGTTAAAATGATCTCCACACAATTGTAGTATCCAGGGTATCGATGATCTCCACACAATTGTAGTATCCAGTGTTAAGATGATCTCCACACAATTATAGTATCCAGGGTAAGAATTATCTCCACACAAAATTAGTATCCAGGGTAAGGATGATCTCCACACAATTGTAGTATCCAGTGTTAAAATGATCTCCACACAATTGTAGTATCCAGTGTTAAAATGATCTCCACACAATTGTAGTATCCAGTGTAAGAATGATCTCCACACAATTGTAGTATCCAGTGTTAGAATGATCTCCACACAATTGTAGTATCCAGGGTAAGGATGATCTCCACACAATTGTAGTATCCAGTGTTAAAATGATCTCCACACAATTGTAGTATCCAGGGTAAGAATGATCTCCACACAAAATTAGTATCCAGGGTAAGGATGATCTCCACACAATTGTAGTATCCAGTGTTAAGAATGATCTCCACACAATTGTAGTATCCAGTGTAAGAATGATCTCCACACAATTGTAGTATTCAGGTTAAGGATGATCTCCACACAATTGTAGTGTCCAGGGTAAGAATGATCTCCACATAAGTGTAGTGTCCAGTGTTAGAATGATCTCCACACAATTGTAGTATCCAGTGTTAGAATGATCTCCACACAATTGTAGTATCCAGTGTTAGAATGATCTCCACACAATTGTAGTATCCAGGGTAAGAATGATCTCCACATAAGTGTAGTGTCCAGTGTTAGAATGATCTCCACACAATTGTAGTATCCAGTGTTAGAATGATCTCCACACAATTGTAGTATCCAGTGTAAGAATGATCTCCACACAATTGTAGTATGCAGTGTAAGAATGATCTCCACATAAGTGTAGTGTCCAGTGTTAGAGGGATGATCTCCACACAATTGTAGTATCCAGTGTTAGAATGATCTCCACACAATTGTAGTATCCAGTGTTAGAATGATCTCCACACAATTGTAGTATCCAGTGTTAGAATGATCTCCACACAATTGTAGTATCCAGTGTTAGAATGATCTCCACACAATTGTAGTATCCAGTGTTAGAATGACCTCCACACAATTGTAGTGTCCAGTGTTAGAATGACCTCCACACAATTGTAGTATCCAGTGTTAGAATGACCTCCACAAATATGCTGGTCGTAATGTGAAATGTAATATGAGATGAGAGACAAGAGTTAGCTCCCCTTATATACCTTTAAAAGGCTCAAGAATATACTTCAACTCTCTGTTCAGTGTGTAGTGGAGAGGTCCATGGGGTTTTGCGTAGCCACCAAAATCTGATCATGGGTCGGTCGGTCGGGAAAAAAAGAAAGAAAAAAACAACTTAATAAAGACAAAATTATCTGAATAATGTTCTTGATTCTCATATAATGTAATTTTTATTACCATTTCCCGCATTCTTTGGACTTGTGGCAGCGTCTGATTAAAAGATTTTTGTATGACGAGGCGGTACGTGTTAGGTTCGAGACGGCGGTGTTCGAATGAAACAATCAGTTTTTTTGCTGGGTCGGCAATAAAATTAGAACGGTCGGTCGGTCGATGAGAAACTGCAATGCTAAATATGGCACACCATTGTCCCCCCACTGTACAATGTTAACACTTGGAACATATACTCAGCAGCGAAAAAAAACGTCAGTACAAAATTAGATAGGCTCTGTTATCAAATTTTTACAGAAATGGACATAAGAAGCGGATCAAAACATGTTTGTGCACAATATCTTAACACATCAATGAATACTAGTAACTCAATACATTACGTGAACGTTTGCAGTCCATTCAGTCCCTTGACTTCAGTATCTAGTGTAACCACTACGAGCGGCAATAACTGCAGCACCACGTCTATGCATGGAGTGCACCAATCGATTGATGAAGGCCATTGGCTCCTTGAACCACACTCTGAGAAAGGGCTGGCGCAATAAATCGGCTGTGTTCGGCCTTCGTATGACATTATTCAGTCTCCTCTGAATTTCAGTTGGGTTTAAATCAGGACTAAGGGCTGGCCACTGCATAATGTTGACACCGTTCTGCTGTAGGAAGTCCCATGTAGCTCTGTTAGTATGGGCCCGGGCGTTATGATGCTGGACAATATTTTTCCGGTGACGTGCGAAATGTGGTATGATCTGGGGTCTGAGACATTGGTCGATGTAGCGCACTGCTGTGATGCCGCCTCCTCTCCCTCGACCAAGGTTCTCGAACACCACAGGACCCACTCTCTGGTTCAGGCCTCTTCCACCCCATACCATGATGCTTGCATCTCCCATCTCTTTCCATAACACATTGGTCTGAGTAACGCTGGCCAAGTAGTTGCCATATTCTTGTTCTGCCATCTGCAGTTGATACGCAGTACCGACTCTCATCTGTGAACAGAACAGTTCTCCATTGCCTGTATCGCCAGTTTTGGTGTTGTAGGGCAAACTGTAGACGTTCACGTCGACGACGAGGGGTGAGGATAGGTCCACGGTAAGGTCTACGGCAACGGAGGTTCCCGCTGTTAAGACGTCGGCGTACTGTATCAGTACTGACTGGTCTTCCGTGTGTTCCCACTGTCTGGCGTGCTGTTTCGGATGCCTGCATAAAGGGATTCTGTACATGCTGTCGCACAACATGGCGGCCTTGTCGTCTTGTGGCTACCCTTGGTCTGCCAGTACAGGGGCGATTATTTGTGGTGTTGGTGGCGCGGAAACGTTGCTGCAGCCTGTAGATGGTCCGAACGTTGACCCGGAAATGATTGGCAACGGTTTGTGCAGTGTGGCCAGCTTCAAGTCTTCCTAGCGCCTGGCCTGAGCTGTCGTGAGTCGCGGCATCCTGCTGACGTTGTAATGTGAATGTTTCAACCAGGTTTGGGGGTGCATTTTATAGAGCTGGTCCATGTGAACAGCACGTACAGCATGAGTTGCATGAAAAACATGGAGAACATCGTGCCATCTCGGAGATCAGGTTGCGTTTTTGAGACCATTTCCTGGGTTCCATTCTGAGTTTGGGAAGGAATGTCTTTGCTCAGGTTAAGTTGGAGATGTCAAAAATATACAATCAAAACATTAAATGAGTTTACAGTTATCCGTTTCTGCGAAGGAAAATTCCAAACAGACGTTTCTTTTGCTGCTTAGTATAGTTACACAAAGATTACCAATGTACCATCATCATATATGTGCTAATTACCAGCTCACAAATTCACAAATACATCATTCCTGTTGTGTTTCCACAAACGCATGATTTGTACATGCTGTCGCTTCGACACAATTTCTAAAAATAGAAATAAGAAAAGAATTAGAAATAAGGTGAGAGCATTTCCAGGTATTTACTGGTTCTGTCTGTTCCCAGATTGACATACTTGGCCACGAACTAAAGGACTGCACGATGGGTAAGTTGTGGCAACAGCTGAGACAGGCGTCCGAGTTCGACAAACGACGGGGAGAGGTCGACACCTTCAACAAGGTATGTCACAGTGTGCACTTCATGGTTCCTTGCAGTAAGAGACCAAGATATTCACACACGCACACACACACACACATGAACGCACGCAAAATTGTAAGTCTAATCAAATGTTTGAACACCATGTGTATATTACTATAGGGACGACACAAGGTGACGACTTGGAATTTACGTCACAAGACAAATTATGATCTGTAACTGTAATACCAGAAGATCTGAAGATAAAGATGAAACGAGTCGTGCCAATAAGCATCTATTTTCTTATTACACTCACACACAGGCTTGGGGCGGTCAGGCTAGCTGATATGATTAATGTATGTCATCGTATCCCACTTGCGTGGACTGATGGCCATTATGTCGACTCTAGATTGTCTAGTCCACACAGGTTCTTGTGGTCTTCAGGCAAACCTCTGGAAGAAACGAGGCATCACCATGACGCCAGCCAAATACGGATTCTTCTACATGGGTGCCGGCGTGTCTGTAGACGTTGCCATATACAGCAGAGATGGCACTGTCACCGTCTCCCAAGGGGGCGTGGAGATGGGACAGGGACTCTACACAAAGGTAACAATATAATCTCACACCCAGTCACGCCACGTCCAATCAAGTGACCTTAAGCACACATTCACACAGTCTTCGAATGACATTAAGAAGTGAGACATTGGTAAAATCCCCCGACCCCATCAAAAAAAAGTCTGACAACATCCAATGTACATCTGTCAACAAACTCGATCAGAAAATCGCTATTTCCGCACACACAGCAAGAGCAATTATCATATTGTCATGTCGGAAGCTTACAGCATCCTTTCCCAACAACAACTGGCGTGGATGGAAGAGGCCATAGACATGATGAGATTCCAGCCAACCATGAACCGTGGCTGAGGAACGTTTTCTGCCCTTGGACTTATTGATGTAATTATCTCTGTCCCCAACGAAATCCGACATGTGTAGGTGATGGTGCTTGGTTTGGTTCTGGGTTTGTTATCTCGGATGGCGGCACTGATAGTTTTGTAGTCTGTCTCACAGCCCCTGAACCCTGAACCCAGTATCTGCTCGTATACGCGTGAGTGAGAATACAGTGTGAATGCGTATCGTTTCTTAACTAATACATTGTCATTTGTGTCATATGTATTTCCTTCAGATGCAGATGGCAGTGTGATAAAAAAATTAGGTCTTGCACATAGTAGTTTGACGTGTTCGTGACTAACAGGGGACTAACAGGCCCGGTTGGTCCGGCTCAGTGGCCTGGTAGCCTGGTGGCCTGGTAGCCTGGTGGCCTGTTGGCCTGGTGGCTCAGTGGCCTGATAGCCTGGTGGCCTGGTCGCCTGGTCGCCTGAGAAATGCATGCCATCCACTCACAGCTGCGTAGCTCGATGCATGTTATGTCAGTTTTTGGATTAGTCCCGAAACGTATATTTCCAGACCGGTGTGAGATAGCTGGGATAGTGTTCAATGCAGTGTTATACAAAACAGGTATAAAGCATTACTCTTCTGAGTGCATGTAAACTTGTAAGGCGAAATGTAATGCCAGATATCACATCATCTATGAGGATATGATATATATGTCCTGCATTAACCTGACGTTGTTGTTGTTGCAGGTGCTGCAGGCGGTGGCAAGCACCCTGGGTATACCCTCAACATGGTGCGAATGCGACATGTCAACTCCCACTTGGCCGCCAACAACACCGTCACAGGTGGGAGTGTTTCCAGCGAGCACGCCGTCCAGGTAAGTCTCACACAACCAATTCTGGTTTGGTTAAGACTGCAGATTCCAGATCACAATAGAAACTGGATTGTCATTAACCTTTAGATAAAGGTTTAGATATGTGCTTTTATAAAGGAAATAGTAGGCCTACCTGATGTTTAGTATACCATTTGTATGCCACTGTCAAATCAGAGTTCGTTTTTGATTCAGTTCAGTTTATTGCCCGACGTCCCCGTAGACAGCACACATTGTTTCAACATACTGAAGATGCACCGTCAAAACAAAGTCTAAACTTTTTTAATCTATTTAAAAGCTATTATCTATTTATAATACGCCATAGAGAAACATGGAATGGGTTGACGAGTCATGTATACCTTTCAGTCCGCCATAACCTGTTGTGAGACACTGAATGAAAGGTTGCAGCCATTCCGGACCAAGCATCCCGACTACGACTGGAAAAACATCATCGGCGTGGCCAGCCTCGCCAACGTTGATCTCACTGCGAAGCACAAGTACGTCGGCAATATATACCTAGGACGATGTAAACCCTTTAACACATGCTGACATGTAAACAACCCTCTAACATATGCTGACATATAAACATCCCCTCTAACACATGCTGACATATAAACATCCCCTCTAAGACATGCTGACATGTAAACAACCCCTCTAACACATGCTGACATATAAACACCCCCTCTAACACATGCTGACATGTAAACATCCTCTAACACATCTATGTAAACACCCCTCTAATGCTGACATATAAACATCCCCCCTCTAACACATGCTGACATGTAAACATCCCCCTCTAACACATGCTGACATGTAAACAACCCCTCTAACACATGCTGACATGTAAACATCCCCCTCTGACATATAAACATCCCTCTCTAACACATGCTGACATATAAACATCCCTCTAACACATGCTAACATGTAAACAACCCCTCTGACATGCTGACATATAAACATCCCCTCTAACACATGCTGACATGTAAACAACCCCTCTAACACATGCTGACATATAAACATCCATCCTCTCTAACACATGCTGACATGTAAACATCCCTCTAACACATGCTGACATGTAAACAACCCCTCTAACACATGCTGACATATAAACATCCCTCTCTAACACATGCTGACATGTAAACATCCCCTCTAACACATGCTGACATGTAAACCCTCTAACACATGCCCTCTAACACATGCTGACATAAGTAAACATCCCTCTAACACATGCTGACATATAAACAACCCTCTAACACATGCTGACAAACAACCCTCTAACAAACTGACAAGTAAACCCCTCTAACACATGCTGACATGTAAACAACCCCTCTAACACATGCTGACATATAAACATCCTCTCTCTAACACATGCTGACATGTAAACAACCTCTAACACATGCTGACATGTAAACATCCCCTCTAACACATGCTGACATGTAAACATCCCCTCTAACACATGCTGACATGTAAACAACCCCTCTAACACATGCTGACATGTAAACAACCCCTCTAACACATGCTGACATGTAAACAACCCTCTAACACATGCTGACATCCCTGTAAACATGTAAACCCCTCTAACACATGCTGACATGTAAACAACCCCTCTAACACATGCTGATATAAACAACCCTCTAACACATGCTGACATGTAAACATCCCTCTAACACATGCTGACAACCCCTCTAAACATGCCCCTCTAACACTCTGCTGACATGCTGATAAACAACCCTCTAACACATGCTGACAAGTAAACAACCCCTCTAACACATGCTGACATGTAAACATCCCTCTAACACATGCTGACATATAAACATCCCTCTAACACATGCTGACATATAAACATCCCCTCTAACACATGCTGACATATAACATCCCCCTCTAACACATGCTGACATATAAACAACCCCTCTAACACATGCTGACATATAAACATCCCCTCTAACACATGCTGACATGTAAAAACCCCATCTAACACATGCTGACATGTAAACAACCCCTCTAACACATGCTGACATGTAAACAACCCCTCTAACACATGCTGACATGTAAACATCCCTCTAACACATGCTGACATATAAACATCCCCTCTAACACATGCTGACATGTAAACAACCCCTCTAACACATGCTGACATGTAAACAACCCCTCTAACACATGCTGACATGTAAACAACCCCTCTAACACATGCTGACATGTAAACAACCCCTCTAACACATGCTGACATGTAAACAACCCCTCTAACACATGCTGACATGTAAACAACCCTCTAACACATGCTGACATGTAAACAACCCCTCTAACAAATGGTGACATGTAAACAACCCCTCTAACACATGCTGACATGTAAACAACCCCTCTAACACATGCTGACATGTAAACATCCCTCTAACACATGCTGACATGTAAACAACCCCTCTAACACATGCTGACATGTAAACAACCCCTCTAACACATCGTGACATGTAAACATTCCTCTAACACATGCTGACATGTCAACAACCCCTCTAACACCCAGTAAAATAATGAACTACAGTACTGTCACTGACTTTGATATGATTGTCCAACAGTGTCAACGTACATGAAAATACGATTGTGCTAACCCCACCAGCTCCTTCTCCAGGTTTGTCCCCAAGAAACATGACGGTCCTGGAATGTTCCACTACTTCTCCTACTCGGCGGCAGTCACGGAAGTGGAGCTGGATGTTCTCACCGGGCAGAGTCAGATACGGAGAGTTGATATCCTGTTTGACTGCGGGGAAAGGTGCGTTACAGTGAAAGCAGTATCATTGTTGCCAGCTTCAAGCGGATATCATCAGTGACCGTGGCAAGTTGAAAACGGGAGATAAAATGGGCGTGGCGTGAGTGGGGCGTGGGCGTGGGCGTTGGTGGATGTTTGGATAGGGCATGGATGTGGCGTGGGTTTGGTGGGGCATGGTTCGGGGCGTTTCGTGGGTGTGGTGGGGCGTGGATGAGGGCGTGGGTGTGGGTGGCTGTGTGTGGGGATGGACAAGGGCGTTGGCAGGGGCGTGTCTGTGAAGTGCAAGGGTATGGTTGTGGCATTAGATTGTGGTGGGAATATGGCAGAATTATTACTATTATTATATGATACTTATATAGCGCACATATCCAGGCAACTAGTGCTTGCTCAAGGCGCTAATATTTTTTCCCTCGATCATTGGATGTCAATCTCAATGGCACATCGTATTATCAATCTCAACTCCCTGGGGAGTATACAACTCTTGCAGCCACTAGGCGCACCGAGTTATTGTGGCTTTCTCATCCTAACGAGGTACCCATTCACAGCTGGGTGGACTGGGACACATAGTCACAGTACTTTGTCCAAGTTCACTGCACGTTGCTGTACCCGCAACTAGGTGTTTGCACGTATTCATGTGGCCACCATCTGGTCATATACCAACGGATTCGTGGGTTCTTTTAAGTGCACAGGGTTGTGTACTGTACACTAGGGGTTGTGACAACACTGAAAGAGTGTGCACACAAAGTTGACTCCAAGGTTTTTACACCCGGTCACAGGTGGGCTCGATCCCGACACCTCAACCTCGCTGGATCACTAGCCAGGCGCCTTAGCCAGCTCACTCAGCTCGCCCACCGCACCCCTTCAGAATGGGGTAGATACTCTTGTATACTGTTTAAGGAAGGACATGTGAAATTTGGTTTGTCAGTGCAGTGTATCCCATAAGCAAAGCAATTACAGGAAATCCTGACTCTACTTCAGATAGAAATATCCAGTGGCCTGTGAAACTCCTGCATGCATCATTTCAAAGTGTATTCATTCAGTAGAACTGAGTGAGTTTGTACAGAGTTCAGTGTTTTGTTATATTTCAGTCTGAACCCAACCATTGACATTGGTCAGATAGAAGGTGCATACCTGATGGGTGTAGGGGGGTTCATGTTTGAGGAAGTGAAGTACGACTCGAAGACAGGGGGCGTGCTGAACGATGGCACCTTCGTAAGTAGGCCAAAATAATCTCCTGTTGTTCTACAACACTTATTTCCATGTACGACAAGGCATTTACACATGTCGAAATGTGTTGAATTATATCTTCTCTCAGAAAACCAAAAGCGAACGCCGTTCAGGCTTGAGAGGTTGAGAGCTGAGAAATTAAGGCATATCCACGAGAGGCGTATGTTCCTTCTGACACGACCAGTTCTTTATCAAGTATTGTTCTTGATGATATATGACCGTGACATGCTCTGGTATGTTGTACTTAGGACGAGGATGAGATGTACGGATTCATACAGTTGGCATGGTTTAATCGATTCCCACCTCATTGAAACCAAACATGATGCAGAGTCAGCCCTCAGACGTATTGTTATAATATCAGTGTTATGTGCGTTCAAGAAGGTCTGGGTATATGGAGGTTTGCACAGTTTAAATCCGCTAAATAAAAGGGTTAATACCACAGGGACTCGATTCACTGTTTGGACCTGGTGTATGTTATGCAATGAGTGCAGCGGTAGAATTGTCTAAAATATTCATTTCTTCACCGATTTCATTTAAATTTAAAATATAGGTTAATCCTAAAGTATAAAAGCAATATACAATTGCAAAAGTCTAGATTTGTTTTGTTGAAAATTATTGTCCAAACAGTGATTCGAAGCCACGTGGTCAATACTTTTGCGAATAACAGTACGACATCAGTTATCGCAAAACAAATCCTGCCAGTTGCCTCATCATTAACACAGGTCACTGCAGTCAAGCGTTTACATTTGTGTTAGCAGAGAATGATGTCCAAACTGTCAAATGTTATAGAGTTGAGTTGGGTTTTACGCTGCTTGAAGCAATATTCCAGCAATATCACGACGGGGACACCAGAAATGAAATGCCATGGAGTCTTGCAATATATTTACGTGAAAATAAGGAAACGACATTTTTAATTAACTGGTTGAAATAACAATACTTGTTCACTTTGATGTCCTTACCTTTCGTTAGTTTTACAAACCTCCTCTGGCTAAAGATATCCCAATAGACTGGAGGATCAAACTGCTGGCTGACGCTCGTAACCCGCTCGGAATCAGAGGGTCAAAAGGTGAGACAGACCAAGAGAAGTGCTGGGCAGGGACAAGCGGCTTACAAACTGCTATCAGTTGATGCAAATGGCATGCGGTCTTAAGCGTCACAATATGCTCTAGTCTCGGGTTCGATTACCAGCATCGACTTTATTACAACCCTGTGATTTGTTAAAACCTGCAACGCTCAATTCATGAATGCGTTAAACTTGTGTGGCCGACGTGTTCCTTGGTATTTCACCTGAATTCTACCCAACATGACGGCCTTAAGTCATAGAAATACACATCTAAACATCATTTAATCGAAGTTGGGTACATCCAAGTTGGATACCAATAGCTATTCGCCATGTTTGTTTGCATGCTGGTATGACGTAATTGAACCACTTCTGGGTGTAAGTGGAAAGTCATCCAGTACTGTTATCTTTCACAGCGTCTGGTGAGCCCCCCATCGTACTGTCGTCCGGGGTGTTCTATTCTCTCAAACAGGCCATGGAGGCAGCCCACCTCGACAATACCGGTTCCTCTGAATTCCAGCCATCAGGTAAGTGTCGCTCTTTAATCACGTTCAAATTGATGAAACAATGTAACAACAGCATTCTTCTCAACGTATCACTCAATAAATATGAATACGCAATACCTTTTTGCAAGTACATATGGGGTATCTTTGTGATTACTCTTAGTAAAAATACTCTAATACTCTAATACTTTGGGGTGTTGAGTCCCATCGGGGATTTGAGCCCACACCCTTAAAGTGAGGCAAACCTCAGACTCAGAAAGATCCACATCAGCCCCATGTATTATGTAAGAAAGAACATTTTCATGTTTGAAAGATTCGCTCCACAATTAGGTTCAAATAGGAGGTGCACACCTTAAATAGAAACATCACTTGGGCAATTTGCTTTGCATTTAATGCATTCCAACTGTTTCAGTGGCGCCGTTGACCGTGGAGAGACTGCGCCTGGGCTGCGGCTTCAACATGGCCAAGATGACGCTGTAGATGAAGGAGGAGTCAACGATCGGAAACTACCCTCAGAATAGCACAGCTGGATTGGGCCAACATATATAAACTTGTTTAACAGAGTGGCCGAGTTGGACATTAACTGTATTCCGTAGCGTAATGAACGTCTCACAGACGTAGTAGATAGTTCCCGGGAAAAATATGTATTAACACGACATACCTTGAAAAGTGCATATTCAGTAACAAATATTATTGAACGTACTAAAGATAGAAACAAAACCAACAACATGATTGTATATTAAGGTGAAAGGACAATAACACAGCACCGAGAGCACCACGAAGGTAACCAGTGTCTTCTTATCTACACTTAGTGTTAGAGTAGTCAGGGTACATTTATAAGGAAACGAGATCATCTCATGTCCAATGTGTATCGACTAATGTGCACTTGCACAGGCTGTTTAAATGTGTCTACTGGGATAAAATAGCTTCTTATTTCTTTATAGATGATGCAGCAAAGGCTATAAACTATTCAATTTATAGATTCCAATTACCAAAGTTATCACAGAGTTCATATATTTCATGACATAATTAAGGGATGATTTCTGGACATGTATAGAGAGCAATGTTTGATGATGATAACCCTGTATCCCATAGTTTAATAATTAGTAGCTATTATTCAAGAATATTTGCTGGTAACGTTTTTGTTATACATTCATTATGTTTGTCAACATTATTAAATCGAAATAAAATATTTATGCATCAAACAACTGGTGTTTTCTGTTCGATATGTCGATACTCATCAACGTATATCAACAGTGCACAACTGGTTCAGATTCAGTAACGGCCGAGGTATAGTGAGTACCCTTGGCATTCACACATTTGTCTTCGCAGTTTAGTAATACTGATTTGAGCTGTACAGTTTGGTCTGCACTGGCCTGTAACAACGGCAGTGAAAACTTTTGAAATGTGATATTTTATGATAGTAACACGGTTCTACGTCAGATGATCTCACGGGCCGGGCGGCCAACCTACCGTCTTTACCTAAGTATATAAGGGGAGGTAATTCTTGCCTCTTGTCTTAACCCTCAAACGTATACCCTGGGCCTTTGAGGCACACCTAGGTGTTTTCATGTATACAAAAACTTTAAGATTAGAAGCACATTAATTTGGGTTCATGTATTCCTCTAAAAGGTCAAAATCTTTAATTCTTCAAAACTCTTGGCAGCAGACGTAAAAAGTTTTCACGTTATTTAGCAAAAACTTGTTTAATAACAGTGAGGTATACCCTGGGGGGCCCAGGTAAGTGTTTATTTTCTAACTACGGACTGTGAAACCGGTCCATGTGCCAGATGATGTAACAGCACTTCACAATGACCATGAAGAGAAGATCAGTTAAAAGTGACGTTGAGGAAAGTGATATTTTTTTTCTGACGACAGTTCTTCCGATAGTGATTTTGTTCCTTTGGACTCTTCCGATTCTGAATCTGCAGAAACATCTGATGATGATTCAATGCATTCGTCTCATTCAGAAGACCACGAAGTTTATCTTGGAAAAAATGAAGGAAGATGGTCGAACACAAGTCCTGGATCTAGTCGTTCTCCTCAACGAACTATCATCCATGGTCGAACACAAGTCCTGGATCTAGTCGTTCTCCCCAACGAACTATCATCCATGGTCGAACACAAGTCCTGGATCTAGTCGTTCTCCCCAACGAACTATCATCCATGGTCGAACACAAGTCCTGGATCTAGTCGTTCTCCCCAACGAACTATCATCCATGGTCGAACACAAGTCCTGGATCTAGTCGTTCTCCCCAACGAACTATCATCCATGGTCGAACACAAGTCCTGGATCTAGTCGTTCTCCCCAACGAACTATCATCCATGGTCGAACACAAGTCCTGGATCTAGTCGTTCTCCTCAACGAACTATCATCCATGGTCGAACACAAGTCCTGGATCTAGACGTTACGAACTATCATCCATGGTCGAACACAAGTCCTGGATCTAGTCGTTCTCCTCAACGAACTATCATCCATGGTCGAACACAAGTCCTGGATCTAGTCGTTCTCCTCAACGAACTATCATCCATGGTCGAACACAAGTCCTGGATCTAGTCGTTCTCCCCAACGAACTATCATCCATGGTCGAACACAAGTCGAACACGAAGTCCTGGATCTAGTCGTTCTCCCCAACGAACTATCATCCATGGTCGAACACAAGTCCTGGATCTAGTCGTTCTCCCCAACGAACTATCATCCATGGTCGAACACAAGTCCTGGATCTAGTCGTTCTCCTCAACGAACTATCATCCATGGTCGAACACAAGTCCTGGATCTAGTCGTTCTCCCCAACGAACTATCATCCATGGTCGAACACAAGTCCTGGATCTAGTCGTTCTCCCAACGAACTATCATCCATGGTCGAACACAAGTCCTGGATCTAGTCGTTCTCCCCAACGAACTATCATCCATGGTCGAACACAAGTCCTGGATCTAGTTCGTTCTCCCCAACGAACTATCATCCATGGTCGAACACAAGTCCTGGATCTAGTCGTTCTCCCCAACGAACTATCATCCATGGTCGAACACAAGTCCTGGATCTAGTCGTTCTCCCCAACGAACTATCATCCATGGTCGAACACAAGTCCTGGATCTAGACGTTCGTTCCCCAACGAACTATCATCCATGGTCGAACACAAGTCCTGGATCTAGTCGTTCTCCTCAACGAACTATCATCCATGGTCGAACACAAGTCCTGGATCTAGTCGTTCTCCTCAACGAACTATCATCCATGGTCGAACACAAGTCCTGGATCTAGTCGTTCTCCTCAACGAACTATCATCCATGGTCGAACACAAGTCCTGGATCTAGTCGTTCTCCCAACGAACTATCATCCATGGTCGAACACAAGTCCTGGATCTAGTCGTTCTCCCCAACGAACTATCATCCATGGTCGAACACAAGTCCTGTCCTGGATCTAGTCGTTCTCCCCAACGAACTATCATCCATGGTCGAACACAAGTCCTGGATCTAGTCGTTCTCCCCAACGAACTATCATCCATGGTCGAACACAAGTCCTGGATCTAGTCGTTCTCCCCAACGAACTATCATCCATGGTCGAACACAAGTCCTGGATCTAGTCGTTCTCCCCAACGAACTATCATCCATGGTCGAACACAAGTCCTGGATCTAGTCGTTCTCCCCAACGAACTATCATCCATGGTCGAACACAAGTCCTGGATCTAGTCGTTCTCCCCAACGAACTATCATCCATGGTCGAACACAAGTCCTGGATCTAGTCGTTCTCCCCAACGAACTATCATCCATGGTCGAACACAAGTCCTGGATCTAGTCGTTCTCCCCAACGAACTATCATCCATGGTCGAACACAAGTCCTGGATCTAGTCGTTCTCCCCAACGAACTATCATCCATGGTCGAACACAAGTCCTGGATCTAGTCGTTCTCCCCAACGAACTATCATCCATGGTCGAACACAAGTCCTGGATCTAGTCGTTCTCTCCTCAACGAACTATCATCCATGGTCGAACACAAGTCCTGGATCTAGTCGTTCTCCCCAACGAACTATCATCCATGGTCGAACACAAGTCCTGGATCTAGTCGTTCTCCCAACGAACTATCATCCATGGTCGAACACAAGTCCTGGATCTAGTCGTTCTCCCCAACGAACTATCATCCATGGTCGAACACAAGTCCTGGATCTAGTCGTTCTCCCCAACGAACTATCATCCATGGTCGAACACAAGTCCTGGATCTAGTCGTTCTCCCCAACGAACTATCATCCATGGTCGAACACAAGTCCTGGATCTAGTCGTTCTCCCCAACGAACTATCATCCATGGTCGAACACAAGTCCTGGATCTAGTCGTTCTCCCCAACGAACTATCATCCATGGTCGAACACAAGTCCTGGATCTAGTCGTTCTCCCCAACGAACTATCATCCATGGTCGAACACAAGTCCTGGATCTAGTCGTTCTCCCCAACGAACTATCATCCATGGTCGAACACAAGTCCTGGATCTAGTCGTTCTCCCCAACGAACTATCATCCATGGTCGAACACAAGTCCTGGATCTAGTCGTTCTCCCCAACGAACTATCATCCATGGTCGAACACAAGTCCTGGATCTAGTCGTTCTCCCCAACGAACTATCATCCATGGTCGAACACAAGTCCTGGATCTAGTCGTTCTCCCCAACGAACTATCATCCATGGTCGAACACAAGTCCTGGATCTAGTCGTTCTCCCCAACGAACTATCATCCATGGTCGAACACAAGTCCTGGATCTAGTCGTTCTCCCCAACGAACTATCATCCATGGTCGAACACAAGTCCTGGATCTAGTCGTTCTCCTCCCCAACGAACTATCATCCATGGTCGAACACAAGTCCTGGATCTAGTCGTTCTCCCCAACGAACTATCATCCATGGTCGAACACAAGTCCTGGATCTAGTCGTTCTCCCCAACGAACTATCATCCATGGTGGAACACAAGTCCTGGATCTAGTCGTTCTCCTCAACGAACTATCATCCATGGTCGAACACAAGTCCTGGATCTAGTCGTTCTCCTCAACGAACTATCATCCATGGTCGAACACAAGTCCTGGATCTAGTCGTTCTCCCCAACGAACTATCATCCATGGTCGAACACAAGTCCTGGATCTAGTCGTTCTCCCCAACGAACTATCATCCATGGTCGAACACAAGTCCTGGATCTAGTCGTTCTCCCCAACGAACTATCATCCATGGTCGAACACAAGTCCTGGATCTAGTCGTTCTCCCCAACGAACTATCATCCATGGTCGAACACAAGTCCTGGATCTAGTCGTTCTCCCCAACGAACTATCATCCATGGTCGAACACAAGTCCTGGATCTAGTCGTTCTCCCCAACGAACTATCATCCATGGTCGAACACAAGTCCTGGATCTAGTCGTTCTCCCCAACGAACTATCATCCATGGTCGAACACAAGTCCTGGATCTAGTCGTTCTCCCCAACGAACTATCATCCATGGTCGAACACAAGTCCTGGATCTAGTCGTTCTCCCCAACGAACTATCATCCATGGTCGAACACAAGTCCTGGATCTAGTCGTTCTCCCCAACGAACTATCATCCATGGTCGAACACAAGTCCTGGATCTAGTCGTTCTCCCCAACGAACTATCATCCATGGTCGAACACAAGTCCTGGATCTAGTCGTTCTCCCCAACGAACTATCATCCATGGTCGAACACAAGTCCTGGATCTAGACGTTCTCCCCAACGAACTATCATCCATGGTCGAACACAAGTCCTGGATCTAGACGTTCTCCCCAACGAACTATCATCCATGGTCGAACACAAGTCCTGGATCTAGTCGTTCTCCCCAACGAACTATCATCCATGGTCGAACACAAGTCCTGGATCTAGACGTTCTCCCCAACGAACTATCATCCATGGTCGAACACAAGTCCTGGATCTAGTCGTTCTCCCCAACGAACTATCATCCATGGTCGAACACAAGTCCTGGATCTAGACGTTCTCCCCAACGAACTATCATCCATGGTCGAACACAAGTCCTGGATCTAGACGTTCTCCCCAACGAACTATCATCCATGGTCGAACACAAGTCCTGGATCTAGTCGTTCTCCCCAACGAACTATCATCCATGGTCGAACACAAGTCCTGGATCTAGTCGTTCTCCCCAACGAACTATCATCCATGGTCGAACACAAGTCCTGGATCTAGACGTTCTCCCCAACGAACTATCATCCATGGTCGAACACAAGTCCTGGATCTAGTCGTTCTCTCCCAACGAACTATCATCCATGGTGTGGAACACAAGTCCTGGATCTAGACGTTCTCCCCAACGAACTATCATCCATGGTCGAACACAAGTCCTGGATCTAGTCGTTCTCCCCAACGAACTATCATCCATGGTCGAACACAAGTCCTGGATCTAGTCGTTCTCCCCAACGAACTATCATCCATGGTGGAACGAACACAAGTCCTGGAGTCCTGGAGTAGACGTTCTCCCCAACGAACTATCATCCATGGTCGAACACAAGTCCTGGATCTAGTCGTTCTCCCCAACGAACTATCATCCATGGTCGAACACAAGTCCTGGATCTAGACGTTCTCCCCAACGAACTATCATCCATGGTCGAACACAAGTCCTGGATCTAGTCGTTCTCCCCAACGAACTATCATCCATGGTCGAACACAAGTCCTGGATCTAGACGTTCTCCCCAACGAACTATCATCCATGGTCGAACACAAGTCCTGGATCTAGACGTTCTCCCCAACGAACTATCATCCATGGTCGAACACAAGTCCTGGATCTAGTCGTTCTCCCCAACGAACTATCATCCATGGTGGAACACAAGTCCTGGATCTAGACGTTCTCCCCAACGAACTATCATCCATGGTGGAACACAAGTCCTGGATCTAGTCGTTCTCCCCAACGAACTATCATCCATGGTCGAACACAAGTCCTGGATCTAGTCGTTCTCCCCAACGAACTATCATCCATGGTCGAACACAAGTCCTGGATCTAGACGTTCTCCCCAACGAACTATCATCCATGGTCGAACACAAGTCCTGGATCTAGTCGTTCTCCCCAACGAACTATCATCCATGGTCGAACACAAGTCCTGGATCTAGTCGTTCTCCCCAACGAACTATCATCCATGGTCGAACACAAGTCCTGGATCTAGTCGTTCTCCTCAACGAACTATCATCCATGGTCGAACACAAGTCCTGGATCTAGTCGTTCTCCCCAACGAACTATCATCCATGGTCGAACACAAGTCCTGGATCTAGTCGTTCTCCCAACGAACTATCATCCATGGTCGAACACAAGTCCTGGATCTAGTCGTTCTCCCAACGAACTATCATCCATGGTCGAACACAAGTCCTGGATCTAGTCGTTCTCCCCAACGAACTATCATCCATGGTCGAACACAAGTCCTGGATCTAGTCGTTCTCCCCAACGAACTATCATCCATGGTCGAACACAAGTCCTGGATCTAGTCGTTCTCCTCAACGAACTATCATCCATGGTCGAACACAAGTCCTGGATCTAGTCGTTCTCCCCAACGAACTATCATCCATGGTGGAACACAAGTCCTGGATCTAGTCGTTCTCCCCAACGAACTATCATCCATGGTGGAACACAAGTCCTGGATCTAGTCGTTCTCCCCAACGAACTATCATCCATGGTCGAACACAAGTCCTGGATCTAGTCGTTCTCCCCAACGAACTATCATCCATGGTCGAACACAAGTCCTGGATCTAGTCGTTCTCCCCAACGAACTATCATCCATGGTCGAACACAAGTCCTGGATCTAGTCGTTCTCCTCAACGAACTATCATCCATGGTCGATCACAAGTCCTGGATCTAGTCGTTCTCCTCAACGAACTATCATCCATGGTCGAACACAAGTCCTGGATCTAGTCGTTCTCCCCAACGAACTATCATCCATGGTCGAACACAAGTCCTGGATCTAGTCGTTCTCCCCAACGAACTATCATCCATGGTCGAACACAAGTCCTGGATCTAGTCGTTCTCCTCAACGAACTATCATCCATGGTGGAACACAAGTCCTGGATGTAGACGTTCTCCCAACGAACTATCATCCATGGTGGAACACAAGTCCTGGATCTAGTCGTTCTCCTCAACGAACTATCATCCATGGTGGAACACAAGTCCTGGATCTAGTCGTTCTCCTCAACGAACTATCATCCATGGTCGAACACAAGTCCTGGATCTAGTCGTTCTCCCCAACGAACTATCATCCATGGTGGAACACAAGTCCTGGATCTAGTCGTTCTCCTCAACGAACTATCATCCATGGTTGAACACAAGTCCTGGATGTAGTCGTTCTCCCCAACGAACTATCATCCATGGTTGAACACAAGTCCTGGATCTAGTCGTTCTCCCCAACGAACTATCATCCATGGTTGAACACAAGTCCTGGATGTAGTCGTTCTCCCTAACGAACTATCATCCATGGTCGAACACAAGTCCTGGATCTAGTCGTTCTCCCCAACGAACTATCATCCATGGTCGAACACAAGTCCTGATCTAGTCGTTCTCCCAACGAACTATCATCCATGGTCGAACACAAGTCCTGGATCTAGTCGTTCTCCCAACGAACTATCATCCATGGTCGAACACAAGTCCTGGATCTAGTCGTTCTCCCCAACGAACTATCATCCATGGTCGAACACAAGTCCTGGATCTAGTCGTTCTCCCCAACGAACTATCATCCATGGTTGAACACAAGTCCTGGATCTAGTCGTTCTCCTCAACGAACTATCATCCATGGTTGAACACAAGTCCTGGATGTAGTCGTTCTCCCCAACGAACTATCATCCATGGTGGAACACAAGTCCTGGATCTAGTCGTTCTCCCCAAACGAACTATCATCCATGGTCGAACACAAGTCCTGGATGTAGTCGTTCTCCCCAACGAACTATCATCCATGGTCGAACACAAGTCCTGGATGTAGTCGTTTTCCTAAACGAACTATCATCCATGGTCGAACACAAGTCCTGGATGTAGTCGTTCTCCCCAACGAACTATCATCCATGGTCGAACACAAGTCCTGGATCTAGTCGTTCTCCCCAACGAACTATCATCCATGGTCGAACACAACTCCTGGATCTAGTCGTTCTCCCCAACGAACTATCATCCATGGTCGAACACAAGTCCTGGATCTAGTCGTTCTCCTCAACGAACTATCATCCATGGTGGAACACAAGTCCTGGATCTAGACGTTCTCCCCAACGAACTATCATCCATGGTGGAACACAAGTCCTGGATCTAGTCGTTTTCCCAACGAACTATCATCCATGGTGGAACACAAGTCCTGGATCTAGTCGTTCTCCCCAACGAACTATCATCCATGGTCGAATCCACAGTCATCAATGCTGACAACGCTGTCCATGAAGGAAACATGGTGGACACCATTGTGAAATGTATAACTGACTGACTGAGTTTGGTTTTACGCCGCTTTTAACAATATTCCAGCAATATCACGGCGGGGAACACCAGAAATGGGCTTCACACATTGTACCAATGTAGGAATCGAACCTGGGTCTTCGGCGTGACTGGCGAACGCTTTAACCACGAGGGTTACTCCCACCGCCCCTGAAATGTATTAACATTCAAGGAAAGAAAGTAATAACAGATAAGGGGACAGGCGATACAGAATGGAAAGTACAGACAACACAGAAATTTTGCGGAAGTCCACTGACACGTGGACATCTGAAACAAAACATGGTGACACCAAAGTTTTATGGTATAAAAAGTATGGAGTTCCTATTGTGAGAGGTATCATGTCTCAAGACAGGTTCAAGTATTTGATGAGTAAATTAAGTTTTGATTACAAGGAAGTTTCAGATGCGCAAAAGTCAAACTGCCACCGATCAGAGATTTTGGGATGAGTTTGAAAATGCTCTAAGGAAACATTTTATTCCGATGAAAACCTTACTGTAGACGAGCATCTTGTACAGTTCCGTGGTCAATGTTTGTTCATCCAGTACATGCCAGCAAAACCAGACAAGTACATTGCTTCACCACAAAAATATAGATCAAACGGTGGCCACTGGTGATGTTTCTGAACATGTTCGATCTGGTTGGCATAGCTTCACACACAACATGGGGATTGAAGTTTCCAGAGATATGGATTATGAGTCGGATGTTACTGCAAACTGTTGCACACAATCACACACACATTCACCCACCACAGCACACAAACAACCTCCAAACACGACACACATGTATCCACAAGACACTACACATGCATCCACCACACACACACACACACATACAACCACACACACACACAATACACATACAACCACCACACACACACTACACATGCATCCACACACACACACACTACACATACAACCACCACACACACACACACATACACCACCCACACTCACACACACCACACATACAACCACCACACACACACACACACACATGCATCCACTACACACTACACTACACACTACACATACACACACACACACTACACATACACACACACACTACACATACACATCCACCACACACATACACACACACACATACAACCACCACACACACACACACACATACACACCACCACACACACACTACACATACATCCACCACACACACATAACACACATACATCCACATACACACACAATACACATACATCCACCACACACACACACTATACATCCACAACCACACACACACACACACAGACATGTATCCACCACAATAATAATACACATACAACCACCACACACACACTACACATACAACCACCACACACACACACTACACACATACATCCACACACACAATACACATACATCCACACACACACACTACACATACAACCACCACACACACACTACACATACAACCACCACACACACACAATACACATACAACCACACACACACACAATACACATACATCCACCACAAACACAATACACATACAACCACCACATACATACACCATATAACACACACACACACGTGCATCCACCACACACAGACTACACATACATCCACCACACATAATATACACATACATCCACACACACACACATACATCCACCACACACACACTACACATACACCACCACCACACACACTACACATGCATCCACCACACACACATACAATAATACAACCACCACACATACACACCACACACACTACACATACAACCACCACACACACACACATACATCCACCACACACACTACACATACATCCGACACATAATAATACACATACATCCACCACACCCAATACACATACATCCACCACATCCACACACATTCACACATACATCCACCACACACACACACACTACACATACATCCATCACACACTACACATACATCCAACACACACAATACATACATACATCCAACATCACACACACAATACACATACATCCACCACACACTACACATACATCCACCACACACCACACATACATCCACCACACCCTACACATATACATCCACCACACCCACTACACACATACATCCACCGCACACACACTACACGGGCGGTTGGTAGCCTAGTAAATAAAGCTGTTGTCTAGTCACGGCAAAGATCCGGGTTCGATTCTCCACATGAGTACAATGTGTGAAGCCCATTTCTGGTGTCCCCCGCCGTGATGTTGCTGAACATTGCTAAAAAGAGGCGTAAATCCAAACTCACTCAGTCACTCAAACACTACACATACATTCACCACACACACACTACAAATACATCCACCACAATAATAAACACTACTATTATACATCCACCACACAATACACAATACACCACACACATCTACCACACAATACACATACATCCAACACACACAATACGTATACACTTATATACGTAAAGACCTTGAACTACCACTGTAGTGGTAACACTAGTGGTAATGATCACATCTGTGTTTGGGTAACAGGTTATCTCTTTTACATCGACAAAAAATGCCATCCAGTGGATTGGATGAATACAAGACAATGCTATACTCGCTGTCCCTTTGATATTTCTTAAAACAGTTTCTTTCTTGTCCAAGTATTCATTTTAAAAGTCTTTGACACTTGTATTGACTTGTTAACTGAACGTCAAATGGTCCGCATAAAACACTGTCACCGGTGACTCGCGGGTGAGCGCTTCCTGGTTTAACAATAGCGTAAGTCCATGTCTCCTGCATGTGTTATTCCATGTCTCTTTAGGTGTTATTCCATGTCTCCTGTATATGTTATTCCATGGCATCTGTAGGTGTTATTCCATGTCTCCTGTATATGTTATTCCATGTCTTCTTTAGGTGTTATTTCTTGGCATCTGTAGGTGTTATTCCATGTCTTATGTAGGTGTTATTCCATGTCATCTGTAGGTGTTATTCCATGACATCTCTAGATGTTCATCCAAGTCTCCTGTAGGTGTTATTCCATGTCTTCTGTGGTGGTTTTATTCCATGCATGTCTCCTGTAAGTGGTGTTATTCCATGTCTTCTGTAGATGTTAGTCCGTGGCTTCTGTAGGTGTTATTGCATGTCCTCTGTAAATATTATTCCATTTTGAAATCAATGGTTAAACATGTTATGTAGCAGAAGTATGCTCTTCGTTCTTGATGGTACTTCATCAGTATCCTTCACCTCAAATAATGTGATGGGCTCATCCAGGAAGATGGTCAAGTGGGTTACCAATAATACTAGAAACTGGCCTCAGATAGGATATGAAGATATTATTGACTACCTCATTAAGTTCCACTCATTTGATTCCAAAGGAAATGATAGCTTTTCGAGCATCATATGCAAATAATTATTTGCAGAATGGATGGTTAAGTGATATTCAAAGCATTGTGGAAAATGAAGTTCATTATCTAAAAAGCCTGTGTGTCACCCTCTCAGCCAGGAGCCTCTACACTTCCTTACAATGCATGGATTGCTGCAAGGAAAGCTGGTACTGTATTAACTGCATGTTGTACTTACCCAACTGGTCATGGAAGGTCATGTAGTCATGTTGTAAAACCATCATGTATGCTGTACATCTAGCCTGGTTACATGGATATCCTGGTAAATCTTGCACCGATTTACCTTTGTACATGGGGACGAGGGACTGACAGCAATAAATTACTCATGAATTTCAAGCATCCAAAAGATCTGATGATCCCAGTTAAGCTGAAGAAACTTCTACATCATCGAAAAGCAAGCCCTACAGATTTGACCCGTGAAGGTTCGGGTTAGAATATTGATCTTCAGTAACCTATGCTTGTCGTAAGAGGCAACTAACGGGATCGGTGGTCAGGCTCGCTGACTTGGTTGACACATGTCATCGGTTCCCAATTGCGCAGATCGATGCTCATGATGTTGATCACTGGATTGTCTGGTCCAGACTCGATAATTTTAAAGACCGCCGCCATATAGCTGGAATAATGCTGAGTGCGGCGTAAAACTAAAACTCTCACTCACTTACTCCTACAGATTTAAGCAATTTGTTACCACAGAAGACTTTACGGGGCAGGTAAATAATTGTCCAGTTTGTTCTCTGTGGAAACTGGAGGGTACACTTTCTATAAGATATTTTCAGCCACTGAAAATATAAATCCTATCTGCAAGAAAACATCTAACGATGAATCCAGACATGGATCTCATGACATTGATTACAGCAAGACACAAAATTGGAATGTTCTTTTGTCAGGAGTTATATGACAAGTATGTTAATCTTCCTGAGTACAAGAGAGAAGAATTAAGTATTTTAACATTATACCAGGGTGCATCATCAAGCCTGGTATGGAAAGACAGCAGGCGAGTAAGAATACCAGCATCAAGGTCAACATTGTGCGTAAAACAAGTAGAGGCGACCCTGAGATAATCCTGAACAATCACCTGTATGAGAGGTTTAAGGGTAATGACAACACTGCTTTTGAGTGACCCATAGCAAGAGCAAATTATCAGGATATTTCTGGGAAGAAAGTTATGTGTTCAGGAACTGTTATATCATCACATGAACCATTTCTGTCTGCTAGTCCTGATGGAAACATTGAAGATTCAGCGATATTAGAAATAGAATGTCCTACAACATCTGTGCATGCAATGATTGACTCCAGGAAAAGGTGATGTTCGAAACGTTGACACTGAACTAGTTCTTTACTGAAAAGGGAGAAATGGATATTTCACTTGGGTGCAAATGTGTATGTTCTGTACTGGAAAACATCAGTGCAATTTCTTATGTGGACATGACATGAATCCAGCTTGATGTTGCATATGATTCCAGCTTTGTTGGCAATATACACTGTCTAGATTAAGAGAGTTTTATTTTAAAAATATGCTGGTCCGGTTGGTTGATGACTTCAAGGCATGTCGGTTTGTGTTGAGTGAGGAATATAAGCACTTCTGTGTGTCATCTTACCATGTGTAGAGTAATTAACACGATGACAGTATCAACACATAAATTACACTGCTATATCCTATTGATCTCAAATGATGTGTTATCAATTTTCATTTCTTTCAGTCACTGACATTCCAAATGAATAGTAATAAATCATAGTTGTGAATTATGAATTGTTGGTATTTTATGACGAAAGCTACAGTTCAAGTCAAATACTATTTTGCACACTAGTAATTTATAAAAAAATGTTTAGCATATATAGGTTGATAAATAAAATACAAAGTACCAGTAATGAACATGATCAGCATTTATATCTCATATAATTGCTCACACTTTAAATAAAATGTTTAAAGCCCCCAACCCCTTAAACTTTTTGTATTACTCAACCGCTATTTTGTCCCAAAATATCAGTGGTGGCCATTTGCCAATAGTAGTTTATATTAGTATATATATGATATATACTGCATTTGGGCAGTCTAAGGGTTTAGGTAAAGTGTGATTTACAAGTTTGGATTCATTGAATATCTATAGGTTGGTCTTTAAACATAAAACAACAATGATAGCAAAGATCATGGTGAGGTGAACATTCAGTTTAATGATTTAAATGTCAATGACAATATGTATTTATAATTTATCATTCTTGTTGGTGAATTGGGAGAGAGAGAGTTTATTTCGCATAATGGCCTCATGGCCCAGAGTACAAAAAATACATGTTTGCATACAATACATATACATAAATATAATGCATCAATATATAGCAGTCAGACAGATAGGTTTTTCTGTTCAGATAGATTGCTAGACTTTTAATAAAATTCATATTGTTTGTTTATAACAAGTGCTTCAACTTAAATACAGATGGATTTATATGATTATACCCGGGAATAAGCTGCATCCTACTTGTATGGTAGTAAGGACATACTAATAGAAAGTGGTATTCATCCTCTACGACATCTAAATGACACTTGCTACATATTGCTATAGTATCGTCTACATTGTCTTTATTGGAACGCAACTGTTGGACACCCAATTTGTGCGATAAGCAACGAAATTTACATAAAATGCGCCTCAAGTCTCTATTAGTGTACAACGCAGTTATGTACTCTTCTGTTTCCAAAACTGACTTGTACGATGAATAAACTTTCAGGAAGGAAATACTACCAATATCACTGCTCCAAGTTTGGAGACAGATATCCCTTGCAGCGTTGCTTAAACGGTGCCGCCGCCAAACACTTCTACGTCGCCAAACAATAACAATAACGAACATGAGAGACCCAGTTGACATTTCCATTTTCATCAAAGACTTTTAGCATTTCATAACAAGCCCGAGGATACCTATGGCTACTCATTCTCACTAGTCTACATCAGTACCTGATACAACGATTAAAATAATTAACAGACATTTGATATCTGCCCAACTCCCTAAAAAAGCTTTTGTAGACACAAATTTTCCTAACCCCTAAATACTTCTTGAAGAAGAAGTCCTGAAGCTTTTCAGTATCTGCTCTATATATATGTCCCCAAATTTCGGCGCCAGAGAGCAAAATAGGTGCTATTTTCGTGTTAAACATGTTTTTAGCCATTTCATGAGGTGCGCCATACTTTATCAACATCTGTTTGACAGGAAAGCTCGCTTTCATTGCGGTTAACGACAGGGTTTCACAAGCTTTAGACCATACTAGCCTTGAGGAAAATACGACAACCAAATACTTATAGTAGCTAACAACGTTAATTTCAACTTGTAGTTCTAAGATAACCACCATTTCTAAAGACAATGATTTGAGACTTATCTCAATTCACCTCCAAACCCCATTTCAAACAGAATTTATGTAGGAAATCTAAGTTTCGTTTCAGCCCTACGACAGAATCATCTACCAGAGTGATATCATCGGCAAAGAGCAGCAGTAATATGTTGTCCAGTTCCGATTGGACAAATATAACCCTTATACCACTATTTTGCTTTTCCTCTACTAACTCATTTATAAGAAAATATAAACAATACCGGACTTAACATACACCCTCTGACGCCATGTGAAGTTGTGAATATATCCGACCTGTCACTACCAACTCGGACGCAGGCTTTGGCCTTATTATAGTTGTCTCTTAAAAGCCTAAAGATCTTACCATGAACACCTTTACTTAACAGTACATACAATAGCTTATCTCTATATACGAAAGTCAAAAGCCGTACAAAAATCAATAAATAAGGCATAACACCTATGACCAGGTTTCCTTAGATACTTTTGAACAAGCGACTGTAGAATAAAAATATTATCAAATGTTGAATAGTTATTTCTAAAACCTGCCTGTGACTCGTGTAGAGTTTTGTTCAGGTCAAGCCAAACTCGAATACGTGAATCTAGAATACTAGTGAATATTTTACCCATTACACTTAATAAGGAAATTCCCCTGTAGTTGTTTGGGTTTTGCCTATCGCCCTTCTTATACAAAGGCACAATGACTCCAACATTCCAACTCTCTGGAAAAATCCCACTATCTAGCACTGCATTAAATAACATTTCTAAATATAGGACAATCATTGGAAGAAACTTTAAAAACTCAGGGGATACCATCCATGCCAGGAGCCTTTCCATTGCCTTCTATTACCTTCATAATTTCATCCTGATTAATATGATCTGATCACTTGAAATATCATATTGAAAAATCATTACATGTCATTAGCTTAAGCAGCCCACTAGACGTCTGACACAAACAAGACTACTCAGTCTTTGTCCTTGATAAGTTCTGGTCTGAGGTTACACAGGACTGCACACATCTTGACTATCTTTATATAAACCTATTCCGTTTTGTCTGTAGTAGAGTAGCTTCCTTCCAGAATCAGGAAGACCTCTGCTGTGACTTTGCAGAGTTTCGAAACCTAATATCAGGTTAAATTTCAACCATTTCATAACTTTAGTTACGATTGATACAACATTGTCTTGCTATCACCGATCGTAAAATATCACATTATTGAAAACTTCCAGTATATAGTGGCGATAACTGGTTTCGACCCCGCAACCCTTCGCTCTCCAGCTTGGCGGTTTTATGAATCATGTGTTCCTCACAAAACGGGTACTGCGGCAGCGCACGTGCAGGACACGGAATGCGCGTGCGAGGAAAGGTGTTGGCTGCCAGTCGCATCCCAGTTGACACTGGCTATTCCATCATTTGCGGGCTGTTCCATCAGTCTGCTCAGTACCAAACATTGTCACAAATTGACATAATACATATTTGTGTTTTACGTTCATAAGTCGATATAACACGACTCCGAGGTTCCATGTAAACCCTTGGAGTGATTGTTCTCCGCGGGGTTACCTTTGCTACCAAGTAGTCGTGTTTATCCTTTACATCCAAGTTTTGAACAGAATTCAGTGGTAGAACCTGACTCAATATTCTGTAAGACTTCAACCTGCCAATTGCTCTTTCTACATGCATTCTTACAGATGCAATTAAAGTATTCATTATAGTCCATTGCTTATTATAAAGCCGCTATCTGCCATTACCTCATCACCAGGTAACAAGTAGTTTAGGAAACCCGAGTTCTTGGTGATATACACATCTCGTGCACGACCGCCATAGCATCTTGAAACATACATAATATACCCATTGGGAGCAATCTTATATATGTACTGTGGGTTTGAGCTCTAACCTTCAATGAAAATGGACGTTGCAAGAAAATGTCTGAACAATCAATAATGCAGGTGGTGTGTGCATAGGTACTGGGGAAAAGTCTCAAAGCCTTCATACTGGCTTGGATGGGTTGAAACAAGGCTGCCTCTGTGAAATAATTGGTAAACTCTATGAGATACGAGGGGTTGCCAATCACTACAATAGACGTGTCGGTTTGAGGTCTTGACTTGTTTTAACATATGTAGAAAAGACTAATAATAATACTTTATTACCCCGAAGGAACATGTTTTACATGTAACAGACAGAGCTATACAATGAACACACATGATACACAAACACAACAATATACACAGTGAACATATTGAAATCTGTTCAATTGGCATTTAGAAGTTGGCGACTAATAAGAAAGTAATATTCTTTATGGATAACAACTTCTTTTATTATATATGATTCAGGTGGTGTGTGCATAGGTTATATGTTATGCATGTATGCATACCTGTACGTGTTAACTTCAAATGTATACGGTTATATGTGTGTACATACTGTAAGTTTACAATGTTTTTATTGGTTTTAAATAGTCTCTTATAACCTAACGGATGGTTTCTGTACTTTTAAACTCTCCCAAAAAGCTTGCATTATATGACAATGTACAGAAAGTGAGACTCAAATAGACACTTATCTCTCTCTTAAAGGATATTGGCATTGCAGACCGAATAACATCTCTTGGGAGCCAAACAATGCAATTCTTTAGTTTTCTGGCTAAAATTGAGATACAAACTCCAAACATTTAACTTGCCTGGAAATTGTCTGAAAATTGAAAATCTTTCCCGAGATCATGAAACCGAAGTCCAAGCCTAAGTCTCATAAGTTTGAGTAGTGTTTGATTTGGGAGTAGCATCAGATGTAAGATAAGTTATTAATGACAGAAACACTTGGAGAGTAAGACCAGTGTAAAACACAGAATCAGTGTCAGCCTTAATACTATCTGCAGAAAAGGCAGGAAAATTAACCTGAAAAGAGACATTCTTTGTTTTGGTCGTGTAGTGCTTGGTTGCATAATGGTGATCTACTGACATGTTTAAATCAACCTGTACTCCTACAGTTCTGTTTTGAACTTTTTCATAGGTCTGTGAAGACAAAAACAAGAGTTAATCGTTGTGTCATCGTTAAATATACAGAGATTATTTTGTTATTTGACTGTTCAATATTAAAAGACGGGGGTATATACAAGCTGCACAATGTCAGCGCAATGTGCTTAGTCAGACGAACAGCAACAGTTTGAAGATTCGTATTTAGAGTGACAGGGCTATGCATGACGCTCTGATGAACACAAATAGTAGCTCCTCCAGCTGCTCGATCCCCCGGAGGAGAAAAAGAGTGATAATCGTTGTACTGTCTCAAAGGAAAGGTATCAGTATTTTAGATATGTCTCTGGAGACATAATGCTGATGGCTAAAAGTCCTGAATCAGCAATTGTACCTCACTGAAATTAATTTTCCAGTCCTCTACAATTCCACTGCAGTAAATGTGACAACTGAGTCATGGTGGCTGAGTTGGCGATCTTTCACGTGAATGTGAGGAGGAACTATTCTTCCAGCCGTCCTGTGAGGACAGAGTAATCGCCATTTCCAGAGGTTCAAATGAGTTCTGTAACGGAACCTCTGGAGGTGAAGGGATAGTAGTCGTGTCTTTTCTATTAAGTTTTTTCCTTTCTTTTTTGTTGAGTGACTAACAGCTGGCTGTTTGGTAGACGCTTGTGACTGTATCTCAGGATGATTCATCAATGACCCATGTCATGTCAGTTTGACAAGACACAGATGATTTTGCCACAGATATTGCAGCAGAGTAAGATATTGTAGTCGCTGGAGTTGCTGACTGAGTTTGAAACAGATGTTTTGCCTCTTGATAGGAAAATATTTTTCTGCCATTTTATGAAAGCTAATGAAAACCCCGATAATGAATGTCCACTTTTGTTGTTTTAATAATATATCAATGTTGGTGCTTGTTGCGTATTAATTAGGCCCTTCTTTTCATTATCATGTTTTTCTATATTTCTCACGTTTGTCGGTTACTCGCTATATTCGTTATCACCTCTTTATATACTGAGAGAAACAAATGAAGGATGACAGGAAACTTCAAGCGTTCGAATTCCTTTATTATTTTCCAGTTTTCATCACCACAGCGCTATTCAAAGCTGGTGATAAAAACTGGAAAATATTAAAGGAAGAGTTGAATTGTCCTGCGATCCTTTATTTGTTTCGCTTAGTTTATGGATGAATCGATTGGTAATGCTTTTACCAGTGAGACAGATACTGCCGGGTGGCCCCGTGGTTTGAGCGTACACTGGTCGCGAATACCTTTCCTGGGCGTACCATGATCATTAAACAGTTGAAGAATGTGAACATTTCACACCTCTCCTACCGAGTGGCTATATAGCGTGACAAACTTCATATTGCCATGGTAACTTCACATCTACGTCGCTCTCATAAAACATAAATCAGTTCGTCTTTTCA
Source organism: Haliotis rubra (assembly GCF_003918875.1). Lineage (NCBI taxonomy): Eukaryota > Metazoa > Mollusca > Gastropoda > Lepetellida > Haliotidae > Haliotis > Haliotis rubra. The sequence goes on from NW_025767160.1 coordinate 819,394, forward strand.
TGGATTTCAAAGATGGCATCAGCATCGGCAGAATCTCCTAACAAGGACCAAAGTAACAACATGACTTTCAACTTAATAGTCATGGGGGCCACTTCCGTGGGAAAAACGTCTCTGATAAATCAGTTTGTCCAGGGTAAGAATAAAAGCCCTTCAACGGAAAACACAAAAGACTTCTACAGCTGCAAAATTACAGACGGAGATTTGAATGTGTGTGTAGATATTTTGGACACGCATGGAGACTTAGAGTTTCCTCAAATGATGAAGCTGGCCATACAAACGGGGGACGCCTTTGTGCTGGTGTATGCCGTGGATGACAAGACGTCCTTTCAAAGGGTCTGCTGCATCAGGGACATGGTGCTTAAGTGGAAGAGCAAAGAGAAGAAGGTAAACAGATATATTACAATTAGGTGATAACCTTGTTCAATTTAGACTTTACGAACGGAGATAAATATTACATTTACTAGGTTATGGTAGCTAAATGCAATCATGTTAATCTACATCAACAGCGGACCTGCTACATGACGTGGGTTTCATCCGTGAGCTTGACTCATTCCCATGTTGCTTTAGAAGCTCATAATGTTGTCCACAACACAGGTGTCAAAACATGTTATACCGTAGTTCGTCTTGAAACATACAATACATTCTTTTTGTCGGTCTTCTCTTTTGTTTATGTCTAAAATGTAGTGTTACACTTACCTATTTCCATGAGCGAAAATACGCCATTTTGCACCCTCAAGTAAGTTACTACTGTGTTCACGTTGAATTTTCGAAAGAAATGCTTCACGTGAATTACTTCTCTGGTAGCAATGTGGTAATCAGCAAAATCGTGATCGAACTGAAGATTCGATACCGCTGAAGGACCAACGTCACAGGGGCAGTGGGGTAGCCTAATGGTTAAAAACTCGGGTTCGATACCCCACATGGGAACAATGTGTGAAGCCCATTTCTGGTGTCTCCAGCCGTGATATTGCTAAAAGCGGCGTAAAATCACTCACTCAAACGTGACAATATACAATAATTGAATAATTAGGCACTTATGCACCTTTTAACAAAACTGAATGTGTATGAAAACTATGTCCAATGTGGCACTGCTGACTACACAAGTTTATCATGGCGAGAAATACCAGGAGAGGTGTGACCTCCAATCAATAGCGTGATGGCATGCAGCTTATTCGAAATTTTGGCTTAAAATCTTTTGGGCTAATGACCGCTCACATACTTGCTAATGGAGGATCGGATATCAGAATATGGGAAGTTTGTGCTTGCAGTGCACTTTTGGCGAAGCAAATATGAATGAATCTGCATTTGAATGATCTCGGGTGTATATCTGCCGTAAAAATCGATCTTCCACAGGATAGTCTTAAGGACAAAGTGCCATTGTGAGAAACAGCAGCAACTGATACCTTTTCACTATCTTTTGATAATCAGAACCGCCATATAGCATTCAGTGATATATTGTATTGCCAGTATTATTCGTCTTAAACAAAGACAGGTTCATTTATCTCCAGGTAGAGGCTGTCAATTTGGGTGGTTCTAAATGCCCCAAGACAAATCCAAGTCCCTGAGAATGATTTACCAGCTGAACCCGCACATGAAACAACCATAATCGTGTTATGACATTGTCATACACCTGTGAATATTTAGCAGTCTTCCTTTATCTCTACACCATTAAGCTCTTAGTACCACCTTTAAGATATCCAACACTTTCAAACATCTGAGCTATAAGACTTTCAATATGAGATAAAAAATTGTTTTTAGCAAAGGTAATTTCCCCAAACTTGGCTTCTGTTACTACTTAAATTGGAGTATTATTCAAAGTAAATACTGGATCTGTATGTGAGTGAGTGAGTGAGTTTAGTTTTACTCCTGGATCTGTATGTAGTTTACCTTGTTTCAAAAATGAATACAGCTGGTATGGAAAACGTAAAAGGGTTTAAAGTCGTCTACCCCGGCTTCATTAATCGATTGTGTGAAAGCCATTGTAAGTTTGTCAACCTACTGGAAATAACTAACTTGATGAAAACCAGCATGGCTGTCCTCGGGCATTCCTCTTACTCCTTTTCTCACTTTAAACCCAACTCATTCCCTCAGGCAGATATACCCATTAGAATGGTATCTTAAATTATGTTGCTTGTTGTTTTAGAACACCATAATCGTCGTCGTTTGTAACAAGATGGATCTTGATGTCCCCAACCGTAGTCCTCCGAAGGAAGTCGCGGAAACTGTGGTGGAGAGGGACTGGGGTCAAAGCCACATGGAAATCACCACCAGGGACAAAGACGCCGTCGACAAGGTTTTCAAAGAAGTGATCCAACGACACATATGGGCATGTGGCGGCAGTGCTGCGTCAGGACAACGGAAAATGACCTCTCCTGTTGAAATGATCCACAAACTACGAAGGAGGCTTACACTAAGAAGGCTAAAGCCATCTTCTTAACCGACAGGGCTTGCAGTTTGTTGTCGGCAGTGATGTATTCTGGGTACTGACCCTATTCATGTAGACTGATGATCAGGCTAATGATCCTATTAATGCATACGGTGATACGTTCAGGGTAGTGATCCTATACACCCAGACGGTGATACATTCAGGGTATTGACCCTATTAATGCATACGGTGATGTATTCAGGGTATTGATTCTATTAATGCATACGGTGACGCATTCAGGGTATTGACCTTATTAATGCATACGGTGATACATTCAGGGTATTGACCCTATTAATGCATACGGTGATGCATTCAGGGTATTGATCCTATACACCCAGACGGTGATACATTCAGGGTATTGATCCTATACACCCAGACGGTGATACATTCAGGGTATTGACCCTATCAAGGTAGACGGTGATACATTCAGAGTATTGACATTATTAATGCATACGGTGATGCTTTCAGGGTATTGATCCTATACACCCAGACGGTGATACATTCAGGGTATTGACCCTATCAAGGTAGGCGGTGATGCATTCAGGGTATTGACCCTATTAATGCATACGGTGATACATTCAGGGTATTTATGCTTTACACCCAAACGGTGATACATTCAGGGCATTGGCCCTATTAATGCATACGGTGATGCATTCAGGGTATTGACCCTATCAAGGTGTAGACGGTGATACATTCATGGTATTGACCCTATTAATGCATACGGTGATGCATTCAGGGTATTGATCCTATACACCCAGACGGTGATATATTCAGGGCATTGACCCTATCAAGGTAGACGATGATGCATTCAGGGTATTGACCCTATTAATGCATACGCTGATACATTCAGGATATTGATCCTATACACCCAAACGGTGATACATTCAGGGTATTGGCCCCATTAATGCATACGGTGATGCATTCAGGGTATTGGCCCTATCACGGTAGACAGTGATACATTCAGGGTATTGACCCTATTAATGCATACGGTGATGCATTCAAGGTATTGATCCTATACACGTAGATGGTGATACATTCAGGGCCTTGACCCTATCAAGGTAGACAGTGATGCATTCAGGGTATTGACCCTATTAATGCATACGGTGATACATTCAGAGTATTGATCCTATACATCCAGACGGTGAAGCATTCAGGGGTATTGATCTTATTAATGCATACGGTGATGCATTCAAGGTATTGACCCTATCAATGTAGACGGTGATGCAATCAGGGATTGACCCTATTAATGCATACGGTGATGCATTCAGGGTATTGACCCTATTAATGTAGACGGTGATGCATTCAGGGTATTGACCCTATCAAGGCAGACGGTGATGCATTCAGGGTATTGACCCTATTAATGCATACGGTGATGCATTCAGGGTATTGATCCTATACATGCAGACGGTGATGCATTCAGGGTATTGACCCTATTAATGCATACGGTGATGCATTCAAGGTATTGACCCTATCAATGCAGACGGTGATGCATTCAGGTATTGACCCTATTAATGCATACGGTGATCCATTCAGGGTATTAACCCTATTAATGTAGACGGTTATGCATTCAGGGTATTGACCCTATCAAATGAAGACGGTGATGCATTATGACCCTATTAATTCAGACGGTATTGACCATTATCATATCAAGGCAGACGGTGATGCATTCAGGGTATTGACCCTATTAATGCATACGGTGATGCATTCAGGGTATTGGCCATATTAATGAATACAGTGATGAATTCAGGGTATTGACCCTATTAATGCATACGGTGATACATTCAGGGTATTGATCCTATACATCTAGACGGTGATGCATTCAGGGTATTGGCCCTATTAATGCATACGGTGATACATTCAGGGTATTGATCCTATACATCCAGACGGTGATGCATTCAAGGGTATTGATCCTATTAATGCATACGGTGATGCATTCAGGGTATTGACACTATCAAGGTAGACGGTGATACATTCAGGGTACTGAACGTATTAATGCATAGAGTGATGCATTCAGGGTATTGATCCTATACACCTAGACGGTGATACATTGAGGGTATTGACCCTATCAATGTAGACGGTTATGCATTCAGGGTATTGACCCTATCAAGGTAGACGGTGATGCATTCAGGGTATTGGCCCTATTTAAGCATACGGTGATGCATTCAGGGTATTGACCTATTAATGCATACGGTGATACATTCATGGTATTGATCCTATACACCCAAACGGTGATACATTCAGGGCATTGGCCCTATTAATGCATACAGTGATGCATTCTGGGTATTGACCCTATTAATGCATACGGTGATGCATTCAGGGTATTGATCCTATACACCCAGACGGTGATACATCCAGGGCATTGACCCTATCAAGGTAGACGATGATACATCCAGGGTATTGACCCTATTAATGCATACGGTGATGCATTCAGGGTATTGGCCATATTAATGAATACAGTGATGAATTCAGGGTATTGACCCTATTAATGCATACGTGATACATTCAGGGTATTGATCCTATACATCGAGACGGTGATGCATTCAGGGGTATTGATCCTATTAATGCATACAGTGATGCATTCAGGGTATTGACCCTAACAATGTAGACAGTGATGCAATCAGGTATTGACCCTATTAATGCATACGGTGATGCATTCAGGGTATTAACCCTATTAATGTAGCCGGTAATGCATTCAGGGTATTGACCCTTTCAAGGTAGACGGTGATGCATTCGGGGTATTGACCCCATTAATGCATAGGGTGATGCATTCAGGGCATTGGCCCTATTAATGCATACGGTGATACATTCAGGGTATTGATCCTATACATCCAGACGATGATGCATTCAGGGTATTGGCCCTATTAATGCATACGGTGATACATTCAAGGTATTGATCCTATACACCCAGACGGTGATACATTCAGGGTATTGACCCTATTAATGCAGACGCTGATACATTCAGGGTATTGATCCCATACATCCAGAAGGTGATGCATTCAAGGTATTGGCCCTATTAATGCATACGGTGATACATTCAGGGTATTGATCCTATACATCCAGACGGTGATGCATTCAAGGGTATTGATCCTATTAATGCATACGGTGATGCATTCAAGGTATTGACCCTATCAATGTAAACGGTGATGCAATCAGGGATTGACCCTATTAATGCATACGGTGATGCATTCAGGGTATTGACCCTATAAATGTAGACGGTTATGCATTCAGGGTATTGACCCTATCAAGGTAGACGGTGATGCATTCAGGGTATTGATGCAATCAGGTATTGATTCCTAGTAATGCATACTGTGATGCATTCAGGGTATTGACCGTATTAATGTAGACGGTTATGCATTCAGGGTATTGACCCTATCAAGGTAGACGGTGATGCATTCAGAGTATTGACCCTATTAATGCATAGGTTGATGCATTCAGGGTATTGACCCTATTAATGCATACGGTGATACATTCAGGGTATCGGCCCTATTAATGCATACGATGATGCATTCAGGGTATTGATTCTATTAATGCATACGTTGATGCACTCAGGGGTATTGACCTCATTCATCCAGACGGTGATACATCCAGTGAATTGATCCTATTAATGCATACAGTGATACATTCAGGGTATTGACCCCATTCATCCAGACGGTGATGCACTCAGGGGTATTGACCTCATTCATCCAGACGGTGATGCACTTAGGGGTATTGACCTCATTCATCCTGACGGTGATGCACTCAGGGTATTGATCCTATTAATGCATACAGTGATACATTCAGGGTATTGACCTCATTGATCCAGACGGTGATGCACTCAGGGGTATATAGGAGTTGCTTTGCAAGAAAATGGTGTGGTATATATTTCTGACTTAATTCGTGATAACAAGGACATATTAGCGTAAAATGAATTTCATTTTCTATACCTGCGTTACATAAAGGACAATATCGTATAAGTATAGATACTAGTATAATATGTTGGTGCTATGAATTGTGCACTGGTATCTCCATAAGTTCCATACCTCGAGCTCATAATAAAGTTATATTTGTCTCCCTTCCATATTAGTAATATTTGTAACCCTTCCATATAAGTAATATTTGTCTTCCTTCCATATAAGTAATATTTGTCTCCCTTCTCCCATCCATATAAGTAAAATTTGTCTCCCTTCCATATGAGTAATATTTGTCTCCCTTCCACATTAGTAATATTTGTAACCCTTCCATATGAGTAATATTTGTCTCCCTTCCATATTAGTAATATTTGTAAACCTTCCATATTAGTAATATTTGTCTCCCTTCCACGTTTTTAATATTTGTCTCCCTTCCATATTAGTAATATTTGTCTCCCTTCCACATTAGTAATATCTGTAACCCTTCCATATTAGTAATATTTGTCTTCCTTCCATATGAGTAATATTTGTAAACCTTCCATATTAGTAATATGTGTCTCCCTTCCATATTAGTAATATTTGACTCCCTTCGATATTAGTAATATTTGTCTCCCTTCCACGTTTTTAATATTTGTCTCCCTTCCATATTAGTAATATTTGTAACCCTTCCATATTAGGAATATTTGTCTCCCTTCCATATTAGTAATATTTGTCTCCCTTCCATATTAGTAATATGTGTCTCCCTTCCATATTAGTAATATTTGTAACCTTTCCATATTAGTAATATTTGACTCCCTTCCATATTAGTAATTTTTGTCTCCCTTCTATATTAGTAATATTTGTCTCCCTTCCATATTAGTAATATTTGTTTCCCTTCCACATTAGTAATATATATAACCCTTCCATATTAGTAATATTTGTCTCCCTTCGATATAAGTAATATTTATAACCCTTCCATATTAGTAATATTTATAACCCTTCCATATAAGTAATATTTATAACCCTTCCATATTAGTAATATTTATAACCCTTCCATATTAGTAATATTTATAACCCTTCCATATTAGTAATATTTATAACCCTTCCATATTAGTAATATTTGTCTCCCTTCCATATTAGTTATATTTGTCTCCCTTTCATATTAGTAATATTTGTCTCCCTTCCATATTAGTAATATTTATCTCCCTTCCATATTAGTAATATTTGTCTCCCTTCCATATTAGGAATATTTGTCTCCCTTCCATATTAGTAATATTTGTCTCCCTTCCATATTAGTAATATTTGTCTCCCTTCCATATTAGTAATATTTGTAACCTTTCCATATTAGTAATATTTGACTCCCTTCCATATTAGTAATATTTGTCTCCCTTCTATATTAGTAATTTTTGTCTCCCTTACATATTAGTAATATTTGTTTCCCTTCCACATTAGTAATATATATAACCCTTCCATATTAGTAATATTTATAACCCTTCCATATAAGTAATATTTATAACCCTTCCATATTAGTAATATTTATAACCCTTCCATATTAGTAATATTTGTCTCCCTTCCATATTATGAATATTTGTCTCCCTTCCATATTAGTTAGATTTGTCTCCCTTTCATATTAGTAATATTTGTCTCCCTTCCATATTAGTAATATTTATCTCCCTTCCATATTAGTAATATTTATCTCCCTTCCATATTAGTAATATTTGTCTCCCTTCCACGTTTTTAATATTGGTCTCCCTTCCATATTAGTAATATTTGTCTCCCTTCCATATTAGTAATATTTGTCTCCCTTCCATATTAGTAATATTTGTAACCTTTCCATATTAGTAATATTTGACTCCTTCCATATTAGTAATATTTGTCTCCCTTCTATATTAGTAATTTTTTGTCTCCCTTACACATATTAGTAATATTTGTTTCCCCTTTCACATTAGTAATATATATAACCCTTCCATATTAGTAATATTTATAACCCTTCCATATAAGTAATTATTATAACCCTTCCATATTAGTAATATTTATAACCCTTCCATATTAGTAATATTTGTCTCCCTTCCATATTATGAATATTTGTCTCCCTTCCATATTAGTTAGATTTGTCTCCCTTTCATATTAGTAATATTTGTCTCCCTTCCATATTAGTAATATTTATCTCCCTTCCATATTAGTAATATTTATCTCCCTTCCATATTAGTAATATTTGTCTCCCTTCCACGTTTTTAATATTGGTCTCCCTTCCATATTAGTAATATTTGTCTCCCTTCCATATTAGTAATATTTGTCTCCCTTCAATATTAGTAATATGTGTCTCCCTTCCATATTAGTAATATTTGTAACCTTTCCATATTAGTAATATTTGACTCCCTTCCATATTAGTAATATTTGTCTCCCTTCTATATTAGTAATATTTGTCTCCCTTCCATATTAGTAATATTTGTTTCCCTTCCACATTAGTAATATATATAACCCTTCCATATTAGTAATATTTGTCTCCCTTCCATATAAGTAATATTTATAACCCTTCCATATTAGTAATATTTATAACCCTTCCATATAAGTAATATTTACAACCCTTCCATATAAGTAATATTTATAACCCTTCCATATTAGTAATATTTATAACCCTTCCATATTAGTAATATTTATAACCCTTCCATATTAGTAATATTTGTCTCCCTTCCATATTACTTATATTTGTCTCCCTTTCAAATTAGTAATATTTGTCTCCCTTCCATATTAGTAATATTTATCTCCCTTCCATATTAGTAATATTTGTCTCCCTTCCATATTAGGAATATTTATCTCCCTTCCATATTAGTAATATTTGTCTCCCTTCCATATTAGTAATATTTGTAACCTTTCCATATTAGTAATATTTGACTCCCTTCCATATTAGTAATATTTGTCTCCCTTCTATATTAGTAATTTTTGTCTCCCTTACATATTAGTAATATTTGTCTCCCTTCCATATTAGGAATATATATAACCCTTCCATATTAGTAATATTTGTCTCCCTTCCATATAAGTAATATTTATAACCCTTCCATATTAGTAATATTTATAACCCTTCCATATTAGTAATATTTATAACCCTTCCATATTAGTAATATTTGTCTCCCTTCCATATTAGGAATATTTGTCTCCCTTCCATATTAGTTAGATTTGTCTCCCTTTCATATTAGTAATATTTGTCTCCCTTCCATATTAGTAATATTTATCTCCCTTCCATATTAGTAATATTTATCTCCCTTCCATATTAGTAATATTTGTTTCCCTTCCATATTAGTAATATTTGTCTCCCTTCCATATTAGTAATATTTGTCTCCATTCTCCCTTCCATATTAGTAATATTTGTAACCCTTCCATATTAGTAATATGTGTCTCCCTTCCATATTGGTAATACTTGTCTCCCTTCCACGTTTTTAATATTTGTCTCCCTTCCATATTAGTAATATTTGTAACCCTTCCATATTAGAAATATTTGTCCCCCTTCCATATTAGTAATATTTGTCTCCCTTCCATATTAGTAATATTTGTAACCCTTACATTTTAGAAATATTTGTCCCCCTTCCATATTAGTAATATTTGTCTCCCTTCCATATTAGTAATATTTGTCTCCCTTCTCCCTTCCATATTAGTAATATTTGTCTCCCTTCCATATTAGTAATATTTGTAACCTTTCCATATTAGTAAGATTTGTCTCCCTTCCATATTAGTAATATTTGTAAACCTTCCATATTAGTAATATTTGTCTCCCTTCCACGTTTTTAATATTTGTCTCCCTTCCATATTAGTAATATTTGTAACCCTTCCATATTAGAAATATTTGTCTCCCTTCCATATTAGTAATATTTGTCTCCCTTCCATATTAGTAATATTTGTCCCCCTTCCATATTAGTAATATTTATCTCCCTTCCATATTAGTTATATTTGTCTCCCTTCCATATTAGTAATATGTGTAACCCTTCCATATTAGTAATATTTGTCTCCCGTCTCCCTTCCATATTAGTAATATTTGTCTCCGTTCCATATTAGTAATATTTGTCTCCCTTCCATATAAGTAATATTTGTAAACCTTCCATATTAGTAATATTTGTCTCCCTTCCATATTAGTAATATTTGTAAACCTTCCATATTAGTAATATTTGTAAACCTTCCATATTAGTAATATTTGTAAACCTTCCATATTAGTAATATTTGTAAACCTTCCATATTAGTAATATTTGTAAACCTTCGATATTCAGTTCTGAAGTGACAACTGCAACTAAACGTTCCCTTTTGAGTTTCTAACATACTAGATCTGCTAAACTATTCAGTGTTAACTTGTACAAGGACTGTCCCTAGTATGGTGATCTACCTTCAGTTGTTGTTTTATACTGTATTGTCTTCATTGATAAAAATGTTTTAGTTTTACATGCTACATGCTGTGATACTCAAGTATTTTGATTGTCCATCGTCCATGAGTTTCTAACATGTTAGATCTGAGACATAGTATTCAGTGTTGTAGGTAATTTGTACAAAGACTGGTCATATGATCTTCAGTCACAGACATCTTATACAAGTCTTGAATGTATGATAGTTTATGTGTTAGTTAGACAACTCATAGAAACGTGCTACGGAAGTGACTGTTGGTCCTACACACGACCCAAGCCTGATCATAACAATAACTGTGAAACTTCTGAAACCACAGTTGTTGTGCCATTGCGCAAAGCATTTGATATTAAAATGTATGATTTACAACCAACCGTTGAATCTGGCATTTGAAACTTTTACACAAAGATTTTGCAATGCGCTAAGTATGACGTTTATTTGCAAGATATTATCAAAGGATTTCTGACATCAGCTTATGACTCGCTGTGAAACTGAGTCTTTCATATCGCGGAGGCAGACAAAGGCAAGTACAAGTACGATGTCAGAAGAAAGAACGAAGTAATAATTTACTGCCAGCGAAAGAATCTAAACTGCAAGGGAACTATCCAGACAATTGATGGCCCATTGTTAAAGATGGGAATAGGCCACAACCTTCTTTCAGCTGCATGCCTGTATGATGTGATTATATTCAGAGCGAGACTTCTGGACAGAGCCGGATTTGAGACAATGTAAATTTTCAAGATCTTCGATGATGAACTTCAATCTATGGAAGTATTCACACATAATGTCAGCTAATACTTACAGCTCTTACAGGCATTCTACTTTATTTTTGTACAGACAATTCAAAATAACAATCCCTGACTTCCAAGTGACATTACCTACAGTTCTGTTGGATGGCAAGGGGATTACAACTGACGCTGGCAAACCTTTCATGATTGCTGGCTGTGATAACATCATCTTCAACACAAGGGAGAACACGGGTAGTTCTTTGAAGCAAACATCTTGCATGCAGATGGTACACTGTACTGTTTCTTTCCAATATATTTCCACCATACCTGCCGCTACATGTTATAATGTATCACTTTTTGTGCATGATCCTTCCGAACAAGTCTCCGAAAACTAACATAACGTTCTTAACCCATTTATGGATAGGGTCTTAGATTTTCATTAAATTTTGTGAGCTGGTTTCTTTTGGCAAGCAATGAAAGGAAAGAGGTGTCACTTTACCAGTAAATATGTTTTTACATACTTTTCTAGCACTGAAATAGTGCGTCCCAAAAATAGGACGATATGCAGATGAGTGAACTTAAATTAAGTAATTTATTAGGCTTCGTAGGGGGAGATTAGATCTTAAATCTCCAAATTGACTCTTTTCATTTGAAAGCGTTCATTGAATAAAACCAAACGGGCTTTATATGAAATTATGTGTATTAACAAATAGAAACCTGAACATTTAATGGGCCAAAGAGAGCTTAGTCCCATCCCTGAGAGTCTCGGAATGATGGACCATACTGACCATGTCTCTCGTCTCCATGGTGATAGGAAACGGATATATTTAGAACAGGTGTATAAGCATGTAAATGTATGAAGTACTACTGAGGAAATACTACAATGCAGCCATTTAAATGTGTGCTCCAGAAATCAATTAGACCCTTGTTCAAGGTAAATGCCAGTAACTACCAAGTATTCGTTCTAATGATAACATGTAAAACTTACTTTAGAGGATTCTTCATCATCTGTCCCAACAAATATCAGGACCAATTAATGTCTGCTTTCTTTTAAAGACCTTTTTATTCAATTTGAGTGGGCACCCGTGAAGAGCCACCTCCTCGTGGTGGGTGCTGGGTAACGCTAAGAGCTCTTCATCCCCCCGTGTGGACCTGGGGGTATATTTGGTCCACCAACCTGTCAGCCGTGGGTTGCGCCCCTGAATCGGTGGAGGACGGGAGTGGTGGTTGAGGGCACAGGTTCCAGGAATAGCGTTCCTTTGCCCAACACACCACTTCGCCCCTTACTTCACCTAGACGGGTGGTTGAATGGGCCCGGTTCAATCAATCGGCTGGTCATGCTGTGTATGTATATTTTGATACACAAGTTTTAGACACTTTGGAAAATGTTTTGTGAAATGACTTGGCTTATGTTTATGTATTTGAATTTGGAAATATTTCACTTTTGTAATTTGCCTAGAGTAATATACCCAGAAGGCGGTGGCTCATGGGCCAATCTGGTAGAATAATTAACTTTTATTGTTTTCTGCTGGAGTATATCATGCAGGTATCCCTGGTGCTGCAAGTTGGAGATCCACTTGTTATTAGCACCGTCTTTATGACACTCCGTGGTGGGTGGGGAGCTCGGATGATGAATAAATATAAACTAAACATGGACTACCAAACACCCTAAAAAAACACACAAAAAACAACGTCCACTGGACAATGATTAGGAACAGCGACCCTGTAAATCTGTTGATTATTGGCCACGATTTTTGATTATGGAAACTCCGCATAAGACTCCCTGGAAACTTAATCCTTTTGCGATTTCTAAAGGTGTCAACGGAATAGCAGGAGAGGTGAGAAATAGCAAACGCTTGCGTTCAGGATCCCATTTAATTGAATGTAGCAGAAAACAGCAACCGACCAACCTGCTATCTATGGATATGTTTGTTGAAGTTCCTGTTACGGTCTCTGTCCACAGTAAAGGTATAATCAGAGACCGAAAGCGAGTGTTGGCTGATATGTCAGAATTAGACATTGTCTCTGAAATGAAAGACCAGGGAGTAACATATGTGAAACGATTTACGACCCGCAGAAACAATGAATCCATTCAAACCAATACCTACCTCTTTTCATTTTCTTCCCCAACTCCTCCGAAGTCAGTCAAGGCAGGGTTCTGTCGGTTGACACCTACATCCCAAATCCTTTGAGATGTTTTAGGTGTCAAACATATGGCCACGGTGTTAACACCTGTACAAAACCGATCACATGTGCCCACTGCAGTGAGACTACTCATGTTACAATAGACTCTAAAAAGTGTACAAACTGTTCAGGAAGACATTCTTCCTTCTCAAAGGATTGTCCAATTTGAAAGTAACAAATATAAATTACTAAAATTAAATTCACCAAAACATTAGCTTTGCTGATGCCAAAAAAATCGTTGAATCAACAGCACCAGGTAGTTCGTATGCATCAATTGCAAGGTCATCTTCGGAAACCATCTCAAAGCTAAACACATTATCAGTTACCACCTCGTCAATACACTGTCAAACAGACTCGACATGGGTTAAAACCAACAAGCCTTAGACCTGAACAGTCTACACAGACTTTGAAATATGGAGATATAACGAGGAGATCCTGTCTGAAGTTCCGTCACAGACATCTAGTCAAGATTCATCTTTATCCGGGGAACATTCATCATCTCAGTAAGCCCAACAAACTCGAACTAAACCAAATTCCAAGAACACTCTCGAAGTACTAATGAGCCAAGAACAGAATCATCGAAAAAAGTGACAGACCCTCAAAGGGTTCACAAAATCAAATCAAAATGTTTAATAAATACGGATCGCTTGAGGACATGGAAGTTTCCGAAAACTTCCATGCCAGGGCACATAGCTTGTCGCCCTCGAAGAACGTGGGGGGTAGATCCCCTATGAATCCACCTAAAAGATAGGTCGTTTTACTAATATCGTGCAGTGGAATTGTAGAGGTCTAAGGATTAATTGTAGTGAACTACAGCTATTAGTCCAGGATCTAACACCACCAGACGGATAATTTTACTTTACGCCAATTTACAGCCTTTCATCATTATTCTCCTCTGAGTAATAGGGCCACGGGAGGATCTTCTATCCTTATACGACAGGATGTTATTTGCAGCCCTGTTCCGCTTAAAACTAATCTCCAAGGTGAGGCAGTGCGACTTACTCTGGGTGTAGCATTGACATTACGCTCTCTATATATTCCGCCTTCATCGGCACTTCAGCAGACTGATCTACAGTCACTCTATGATCAAGTCCCGAAGCCCTGTGTTATTATGGGTGACCTAAATGGTCACAACCCGCTCTGGGGTAGTAACAACACTAATACTAAAGGTAAAATAATCTAAGATTTCATTTCCAATAATGACCAATGTATGTACAATGATGATTCAAGCACCTATCTCCATCCTGCAATTGGCACCTACTCTTCTCTGGATTTGTCACTTGCAGCTTCTCACCTCTTCAATCAATTTGATTGGTCTGTCCATGGTGACCTCTGCGGAAGTGACCACTTCCCAACTATTCTTTCAGAAATAACTCCATCTGCTTCTCCATCGTATACATGATGGAATTTTTCGACGGCTAACTGGTCCTTATTTCAAACTACAGTCCGTTTGAGACAAAATGATACCGATGAAGTGCAATCTAACACAAAACAAATAGACATAAGAGAATGAAACCAACGCGGACTGCAATACAAACAACTGACCAACTCTAGAAAAAAAATGCATAATTTGTGTCACAAAAATAAAAAAGTTGTTTAAGAAACTGTCATCATTTATTTGTGCTTTTTCCAAGTTTGTTACAAGGGCGCATTGGCAACTAAAGGAACAGCGCTAAAAGGCGAGATGCACGTGCATTAATGACGTCAGAGACATGTGATTAATGCTGATTGACAAAGTGAGAGAAAATGAAAGTCTATAATTTACAAAGTCTATGATTTTTTTCAAGGATGAAAATGACGTGGGGTGACCCAAGTATGCAATTACAAAGTACATACAGCGCACTACCTGTGCAGCTGGGGCGGTGGGGTAGCCTAGTGGTTAAAGCGTCCGCTCGTCACGACCGGCGTTCGAATCCCCACATGGGTACAATGTGTGAAGCCCATTTCTGGTGTCCTCCGCCGTGATATTGCTGGAATATTGCTAAATAGCGGCGTAAAACCATACTCACTCACTCACCTGTGCAGCTGGGGCACGTGACATCTCGCCAGCTCAAAAGTTTGTTGAGAACCCGTTAACGCACGTGCATCTCGCTTTTCGCGCTGTTCCTTTAGTTGCCAATGCGCCCTTGTAACAAACTGGGAGTGAGTGTGAGTGAGTTTAGTTTTACGCCGCACTCAGCAATATTCCAGCAATATAGCGGCGGTCTGTTAATAATCGAGTCTGGACCAGACAATCCAGTGAGCAACAACATGGCCATCGATCTACGCAATTGGGATACGATGACATCCCGTTAGTCGCCTCTCACGCCAAGCATGGGTTACCGAAGAACAATTCGTACTGGGATCTGCACGGGTGTTCTTCAATTTGAAATGACATAAAAATTGGAGTACACAATGAAACAACTTTTACAATCAAACAAAATCATGCGCTCTGGACCAAATGCCACTGTGGCTTCTAAAGAAATGTCTTGAAGAAACAACCGCCTCCGTGGTGAAGTGGTTAGAGCGTCCGCTCGGAGAGCGGAAGGTCGCGGGTTCGACCTCCGACCGCGTCATACCAAAAGACGTTAAAATATGGTACTTGTTGATACTTGCCTGGCGCTCGGCATTAATGGGTACAACAAGGACTGGTCGGCTCGGGGTCAGTATACTGTGTCTGTGTGGGGTATTCATGCTTCACTGCGGAATGGTATCTCAGTGAGCTAGCACTATAAAACCATCTTAAATCTGGGCTAGCACAAGCAGCCGCACATACACATACACACGCATGCACGTCGTCATATGAGTGAAATATTCTCAAGTACGACGTTAAACCCAATTTCACCTCACCTCTTGAAGAAACGGTGAACAATGCCGTCAATGACTCTCTACGAGACCTAACTGTGCCTCTTAGGTTTGCATTGGCAGCAATTCTGATAAAAAAAACTCCACCTGTTCCTGACAGTTATTCAACTAAACAAATGTCTTCAGTTTACCCTTGACTTACCACTTGGAGATATTGTTTGGTCCACCTGAGGGCGGACGCCTGGAACATAAAACTACAAATTCCACATAGATACAGACTTTTCAAACAATATTCATAACTGGATGGCTCAAATCTTCCTCAAACGCAACAGTTGTAAGACCAAAGTACTGATAATCTGTACTGAATCGAGTAGAAGACACAGGTCTGACACCTCGGTGATCAAGATCCGGGGTTGTATCACTGAAATGGAGGAACGAAGTCATGGTGTTGTGTTTGACTCTTCAAAGTATGCAAGACAGCAGAAACACCATGAACTCATTGCTCATGAAAACAAGTATTTCGAGTATAGCCGAAAAATGATCGTAAACATACATCATATAATGTGATAAACCCAGATGACCCTGGTACTTGAACCTCTCTTTTGGTAAAGATTTGGCATAGCTAAGTTGATAAATGCAGATTTGACATTGTCGATGCACCAGCCTATAATGAAACACAACATTTTGATATATCTCAGACTGTATAATAATTTCACCCTGCTAACTTCCAAAGAGACTTAACTTAATATAAAACCTTAGGGTGTGCAGCAAAATATGTTAGACTTATTTAAGCCAGACCATATTATGCGTTTGGTGAACTCGCTCTATCTGTATTTTCTTGAAGTTGCGCTTCTGTAAAAGTTTTGCCACGTGTATTCCGCCCTGAGGTATTTTCAACGATTTTTGAAAACAAATTAAACTGGAAATTTATTTAAAAAGTACTGATATAAAATACGTCCTAGGATTCGGACGTACCTGCTTTATTTATTTTGTCCGCAAGTGTTTAGATCGCTTCTGATATCGACAAACTGTAATATATTTAGTTAGTGTCACAACCGTTCAAACTGTTGCCAGGGTTTCAGTGTACCGTCAGTGGTCTGTAGTGCTGTCTGCACAAAATACGTCAATGACCGTGGGATGGTGTGAAAGACCGCTGTATGGGTCAAGTCTCAACAGGTATATAAGACCGCTGTTTACTCAATTTCTCAGACAAATCGAAACTGTCTTTGGAAGTTCATTTAAGGATGGCTCAAAGAGTACGTTCATTTAATGCTGGCAGCCAGGACCAGGACGAGAACCTCTGCCTTGTAGTCCTTGGAGCTTCTGGAGTAGGAAAGACAGCTATTATTTCTCAATTTCTGGGTCAGAATTTCATCACAGAGTATAAAGGTACGTTCGAGGAGATCCACAGGCGCACATATGACTCATCAGGATTGAATTTGACAGTGGGAATAGTTGAAATCATCAATGGGGATGCTGTTCCCACGGTAAGGAAGCATGCTATTGCAAAAGGGGATGCATTTGTTCTCGTCTATTCCGTGGATGACGCAGACTCATTTGAGCAAATTTACTCTTTGCGAGATCTCATTCTGGAAGAAAAGCAGGAAAACAATGTTCCCATTTATGTGGTTGCCAATAAGATAGACATTGCAGAAGAAAGGAAGACTCCCATCTGGCAAGTTGCGGACGCGATTGTTACAATAGACTGGGGGCACAAGTACACCGAAGTGTCAGCTAGAGACCCCACGCAGATTGCTGAACTCTTTGAAAGTGCGCTTCGACATGCTCTCTCAGTGTATAAAGGCAGGTTTCTAATGTCACCGAGACGAATGATAACACCTGCGTATCTTTTGTCAGTGATCAGGGAAAAGCTCCGTTTAAACAGGAGAACAAATCCAGATCGGGGAACAAGATGTAAGAGATGAAGTTTGAGTTTCAGTGTATGCACAACCGAAAAGGACTTTTCCTGAACTGAAAAGCCGTGGATTACGTTGCACCATCGTGCTGAAGGATGTCCTTGATATTGCACTTTGTGTGTTCATTATGTCTTGTGTGTGCTCATGAATTAAAACAATGTATGTAAGTTATTATATTGCTAGTTATAGAGTTATTGATACATGTAAAAAGTATTGAAGTCAATCCTAAAATGAACATTTAAAAACTTGTCACTTGTGAGGTGCATCACGCGCATACTTTTGTAATGGTCAAATTGTTTGTGTTCTACATTTACCATGCCATATGGTTCACATTGATGGGTGATGCCAATCAGAGGAAAGGAAGTATCCTGTCTGGCAAGTTGTGGACGCAATTGTTACAAAAGACAGAGAGCACAAGTACACCGAAGTGTCAGCTAGAGACCCCGCGCAGATTGCTGAACTCTTTGAAAGTGCGCTTCGACATGCTGTCTCAGTGTATAAAGGCAGGTTTCTAATGTGACACCTGCGTATCTTTTGTCAGTGATCCTGGAAAAGCTCCGTTTAAACAGGAGAACAAATCCAGATCGTGGAACAAGATGTAAGAGATGAAGTTTGAATTTCAGTGTATGCACAACCGAAAAGGGCTTTTCCTGAACAGAATGGCCGTGGATTACGTTGCACCATCGTGCTGAGGCATGTCCCGGATGTTGCTCTTTTGTGTATTCATTTTGTCATTTGTGTGTTCATGAATAAACACAATTTCATGCCTGTTATAGAGTTATTGATACATGTAAAAGGTATGGACGTCAATTCTAAAATGAACATTTAAACACTTGTCACTTTTGAGGTGCCTCACGTGTATATTTTTCTCAATACCAATTACTGTGTTACGGATTTACTATGAAATATGGTTCACATAGACAGATGTGTGATGTCACCAAGGCAAGTGTCACAGACACACAGACACACGCCACACACCACGGAACAACACAATATACACGCATCTGGTTTGATTGCTTGCTAACTTATCTTTAATTCAGCATTTAGAATACACACAGCGATACACTCGGATTTCTTTCCGCAATATGGCTGACAAAACACAGACAGACTTCCAAACTGTGAAAAGATATATCTATATATATTTGTGTATTTATCCCATTTTAATTGGCGTCTTGGTACTGTTATACGTGCAGTCATGGAATCGCGTTTACAATCAGAGACATACTCGACAGTCTCGTTTGTTGTAGACTTACTCCCTTCAGTATGGATCCGGGTTAGGATTTCATTTAATGTGTGAATCTTGATATCGGACATACCATGCTATTATGTTATTTTTGAGGACAGGTCTTCACTGTATCCCTTTAAATATCTATAAATTAAATTTATCTTTAACAAACGTAGGAATCTATACTCTACAGTCAAAAAATGAAAGGCATAGGCGTTTTATATTGCCATTGGACGTTTTGAAGCAGGGGAGTTCCAGCCTGCCGTTGCAATACAGATCAACGTCCACCAGAGCACCATATCTCGATTATGGCATCGAAATACCCGCTTCAATTCGACCAGAGATCGTCCCAGAAGTGGAAGGCCAAGAGTGGCCACTCCTGCTCAGTACACCGATTCATCCGGGAGTTTCACCAATGTCACCGATTTCCTACAGCAACAGACACGGCAGGACACATGCCTGGTCTTCGATGAATTTCAGACCAAACTATCAGAAATCGTTTGAGAGAAGTGGAAATTCGAGCATATCGACCAAAGTTGGACCTGTCCTGACACGACTGGTCACCGACAACGATGTATCCAATGGTGCAACGGGGTACAGGCATGGAACCTGGGGAACTGGCGACGTGTTTGGTTCAGCGATGAACTGCTTTTGCTCCTACAACGACGGGATGGGTGACAACGTGTCCATCGACGTCGACACAGTCATTTTGCGCTGAACTGCGTTCGACAAGTGGACCGATTTGGTGGGGTAAGCGTCATTGTGTGGGGAAACATGTCCTGCACCGGTAGATTATGGCTAGTGGTGGTTCAAGGCAATCTTACATTGACTAAATCCTGCGACCTCCGTTCCTCCTTTTCAACCGCCAGAAGGAGCTGTTTCAACTCGACAACGCTCGACCCACACAGCTCGTGTTACAGGTGCATATTCCACGAACGTCAATGTCCTTCCCTGGTCTTCCAAATCGCTGGGACGAACTTGATCGACGCGTCCGTAAACGGCACCATCGTCCTCAGACACTTGAAAACTTGCGAGTGAGACAATATTCCCGAAACGAATCAGTAGAACCGGTAAAGTGGTTGCAAATACCTTTGGTTGGAACATGTTGCTGTAGTAGCTGTAATCAGAATATTTTGGATATGCTTGCTAAAAATGGAGTCCATCACTTCACTTTTCAATGTTGTTTGATGCTGACAGGTTTGGATGATAATTAGGTGCAGTTGGTATTTCCAATATTAACACTATTTCATAAGCCGACGGTACCTTCATTTTGAGCCAAATTTGATAAATTTTCACATTCGTGGCATGAATACAAATGTACATAAACGTTCCTGAGTAATGATGCTGATTTAAAATAGCATTGGTTCCATGAATTATATATGATTTAACTTCATATTGGCGGTCTTTACGTTGAAGCAAATGAGCCTTCTCTAAATTCACGCCATTTCAAACTTTAACCCCTATATGGGGATCTGTATGTTAAAAACATTTACACTTATTCCATCTCTCGGAATAGATGTAGAACCATTTATTTCGGCTGCTGCACTCGACAAATCTGTGATACGTCTTCAGATTCCATACTCTGGTTATAAATACATCTTGCATTCCTGATCTAATGCAAAAAGAAGTGGGACACCCAAGTAGGTATCAATACATTACATCAAACAAAACCAACTATCGGTTACACCTACTTGGGTTGTCAGTCCAGATTTGAAGAGGTCATTATGCAACGATGTCGCATTGGCCACATCATGTATACTCATCAATACTTATTATTGTAAATAGTATTAGACTGACTGACTGACTGACTGACTTAGTTTGGTTTTACGTCGCTTTTAGCAATATTCCAGCAACATAACGGCGGGGGACACCAGAAATGGGCTTCACACATTGTACCCATGTGGGGATTCGAACCCGGGTCTTCGGCGTGACGAGCCAACGCTTTAACCACTAGGCTACGCCACCGCCCCAAATAGCATTAGAATTAATAATTGCAGTTTAATTTGGTTTGAATGAATAAACAACCTAGACTATTAATAGTGGCAATACTTTCAAAGGGGGTTGAAGTAGTGTGAAATAATTGTCCCCCTGAGAGGGTATATAAGTCCAATTTCATTCAAGGTATTTTTTCATACAACATGTTTTAATAGTAGAATATGTCTTCATATAATCTGAAACTCTGAGTACAATCGCCAACGGCTAAAGGGATGGTGTTAATTCAGCTGGGATCCAAGCAGGTAGCAAAGTACTGTAAGACGCCATGGTCCCTTGTATTATCAGATTGTGTTTTGGTTGATTGGAATGTCACATTGATTGACTTTTAGTTGTTGTGGGACACAAAAGTTTAAAGCACTGAGTGTGATTTGAACTTGCATCTTGCTTAGGCTGTGTAACTTTGCCTGTTGAGGGTGAGCTGAGGAGGTGCGCTAGGGAGTTACTTCCTCTTTGTTATGCTCTCGGTTTGCCGCTTCTGGTGTAAGACTGTGGCATTCATTCGAGTGAGTTCTGCATGATTGCAGTGTTATCTGAAAGGCCGTACTGAGGTGTGGCTACTGTCATATCACGAGCTACGGTAAGCAACATAGAGTTGCCTCCCCTGATACCACACGGTGGTGTCGCCTGTAACCACATGTCTCGGCAGTAAAGATATATAGTCGTCAACAGAAGAAGTTGTGGAAACTGTTAAACTGTTCTACAGTACTATATTGTCGTTCGAATGCAATTCATTAAGCTTGAGCGGTTTGGTTTCATTTTGACCCAATACAAAAATGTAATATTGTATTAGAAATCTGTCTTGTCATTCATTGTAACCTTGCGCATTGTTTACTCAATATAGTATTGAAATGGGAATTGTTAAACCGTAAAACTAGCATGGTGATCTTTTTTCAGCTGCTGGCGATCCATACCCCGTTTTATATTGCATTGTTCTGACAGAAATAACATTCTAAAGATAAATGCTAGTTCTAAAGTCTGTTTCTGACAGTGATATGCTAGAGGTTATTGACTGCCCTTCGTTGCCAGCTATTAATAATCTAAATGTATTCATTATGTATTTAGATCGTGTATAGTCACAGTGTGCGAAATAGTTTCAAAAAGTTACTAGCCCACAAAATAATTCACTAGCCCGAAATTTGAATGTAGACAGGTTTCATCATTAGGCTGCTGATATGATGAAGTTTTTATCAGGCCATAATCCTGCATGATTTAAAAGTGTGTGATAACTTAACAAGTCGGAAGGAGTGATATATTTACAAAATTACCCCATGAAAATTCACTAGCCATTCGGGCCAGTGACTGTGGGGATTTACTGGCCCGACTGGATTTTTACTAGCTACGGGCTAGTTGGCCAGTGGCTATTTCGCACACTGTATAGTCACGACATGGCTGAAAAACTGCATGTGACTTAAAATGTGAACTCACTCACTCATTTAGTGAGTGAGTGAGTTAATATTTAACGTCACATCGGCAATATTTCTGCCATATCGTGACGAGAACATTTGCTCACTCATTTAACTACAAGAAGGATCAACATTTGGAACCTTGTGTGGATGAGGAATAATGATCCATTTATGATAAATCTACTTTTACTTTGAAAAATATAATTCTTAAACTTGCTTTTGTGCTGTATCATTGCGACATTGAACATGGACACCAAATTTCTTTCAAATGTATGAAATATTCTTTGTTGCGAAACAGATATATAAATATCCTTACCAAACATTTGCCAACATTTCCGATGCAGAGAAGTTGTTATTGATTTGTTACAATCAAACAGCTCAGTCAGTGGATGTTCATGAAATACGTGTTTCAGTAATGTTGATACTGAATGATCTTGTCTCTCTTGTCTACTCTGTCATATTCCTACGTTGGATAACAGGAAGACAGATGCCGACGTAGATAACATGTTCTTCTAAAGCTACTTGAACGTCAAATGATTTCAAAGAACAAACCTACATCTATTGAGGAGAGATGAATAGCCGTCTGTGTGTAGCAGTAACAGGTGATATGCTGCTACCTCATGAATCGCAAATATCTAACCTTCAATGGCTGGCGAAGCGGCTGTTACTTTGGCCTGGAAAATATCAGACTTTAAACCGTTATCTCATATGAACATCAGAAATAATATTTATTGACGGTGGACCCTGTGAGGCCAACACGTTGCACAAATTATATTATGAACTATATTTTGACTTTAGGTCTTGGCTCTTTTTGTTTGTAAAATATCGTTCGATTGTGAAATATGTCCTGTTTATAATTTCCCTAGAGTCTTATGCCCAGAAGGCAATGGCTCACGGACCAATCTGGTAGATTGATGAATTGTTAAATCATTTCTGCTTGAGCATATCATCCCAGTACTAGTATCCTTGGTGTTGCAAGTCGGACAACCACTTGTATGTAGCATTGTCTTTATGATACTCCGTGGTAGGTGGGTCACTTCTAGTTAAATGTGTCAAGAGACAGCAAGCGACTAACTTACTAATGTTGATACATTGGCTGGACTCCCTGTTTCAGTATCTGTCCACAGGTTACTCAGTTCAAGCAAAGGACCGGGATCATCTTCTAGAGTTGCGAGTTGAAAACTCAAGGTGTCACACATTTGAAAAGTTTTACAATGCGTCAAAACTCAGACGTTATTCAAACCAACACGTACCTGTCTTCCTTCATCTCTCCATCTATACCAAAAACTATCAGAGCAAGGTATTGCTGCCTTCCAGTTGAACAATATGTCCCAAGCCCACTGAGGTTTGGTCATGGGGTAAATTCCTGCAAACACCCATTACTTGTGCTCACTGTGGTGAGAAAACACATGTGACTTAAGATTGCGATAGCAGCTTTCAAGGTCACATGCAACCATAATAATAATATACATTGCTGATTATGAAAAAACATATAAACAAAATTATAAGCGTACCCTTGTGTCATGTAAGTTCGATCACTTAAGAACTGTCGCTGAATTTTCAAAGTTATATTCATATAATCTTATTTTCGAATCTCTTACCTCTAAACTTGTTTATTTATGTCAAACATTTCCAAAATCCAGGTATTTTTACTGCTTTTCACAATCGCGGCATGGCCACCCTCTCACTGTCAACACAAGTGACCCAGAAAGCTACGTCACACAAGTTCGACCAAATGATTGGCTGGCTTGTCGCGTAAACAGGATGACTTGTATAAAAGATGTCTTGTGTCAAATTCAGAGCTAGAGCAGTCCCAAGTAATTTTATGGTATTTATGTCCATGAAACGTTCATTTTGTGTTTCAATTCTTCTAAAAACGATGATAAGTCACAAATATTTAGCTTATATAGAAGTATTATGCAGGGACGTATTCTTCAGGCTCATCGTGACGGGCATCAAACCATGAACTGGCTTGCAGAAACGTAAATGTGTTCTGTGCTGACATGTAGGGTGGGTACATTGTGCCAAGGTTGTATTTATCAATGAGGCAATAGCTCGAACATCATCAGGTACAAATTGACGGAAATTCTCAAAAAGCATTAGGTTTTCTTGACAAGGATATCTGGACATGTCACAATTAGACCAGCAACGCAAACAAACAGAAGACAGGTGTGCTGTCAATTTACTAAAATTTGAAATAAATACTGTTTACATTTTATTGGATCTGATAAAGTTACATTATTGATCTAGGGTTAAAAAGTAGTTGTTTGCTGAATATGAGCTATAACTTACGTTTGGTAACTTGACACGAAACATTTTCCGCTCCAAACGAATGAAAGTGGTGTCACCAGGAGATCAAAGCCTGCAGATACCGTAAGTTATCGCTACTATATCGCGACAATTACCATTCAAAATGGGCGATCGAAGTTTCATGTCGATCGAACTTGTGTGAATTGACGATACAATCGCAAATCAAAAGTGCAATATTTCGTACTTGGGTTCACTTCCCTCGAAACGAAGCACCCGGGATACCGAACCCAGTCAGAGCGGGTGGGTGTGCAATCAAGTGTAGTGGCTGGTTCATTTGCCGATGCCCTCACGGCAGTAACCTCCCAACACTTAGACCCCATATCTTAGACAGCTTAAAACAACAACATTTCTGGTTCAGTGCACAACTAATCCTCAAGCTGATACCTATTTCTTATAATGGATCACTCCAGTAGAATCAATTAGACAAGACGTTATGTTTATTCAGCATATTTATTACAAGTTAATAAATAAATAGTAAATATTAAATATGGTACTATGTTGATCATGTCCACTGCATTTCCACAATATTTCCCTAAAATATAATATTTGTACATAACTTAACATTTAATTTGAACTTAACATGTAATGCTTACTAGTCATTATCATGACATCCTTGGCAGATTATGCACAGCATTTATTTGATACAAAATTTCCCTAACCAAGATGAAGCAAATGTCCAACTGCATAAAGGAACTGGATGTGTTTTTTCTCAGCTTGCTGAAGTTGCTGCTTCAGTCTTTCCAATCTGTTGTCAATTTCGCGATAGATTCTCTTTCTGATGTTAGGATGTGGGTGCGGCAGGATGCGGTTTTTTCCTTTAGAAATCCTTCCAAATTGTTGTTCGTTCTTGGGCCGTGAGTCTCATAGCGGTTCCATAGGGCAAGAAGGGAATCGCGCATCGTAGTTGATCCAGGTGCTCACCATGTAGTCCTTGAAGTCTTCGATTCGCTGTGAGTCAGGAGAAGAGTTCATCACATCACAATAGGTATCAGAACAGTTGACCCCTTTCATCTTGTGAGCAGATATTCAAATGAAAACATAGCATGCATCTTTAAACTTAATTCCGCTTGTACAGTTCATATCATTTACTTCTGAATACAAGCTAGGTCTCCTCAGCAGGGAACACTAATTAGGACTGTTCCATTTCAGCCATGGGTGTTGTCTAATTAATCCCCTTCATTAGTGTCTAAGTTATACTTGTCTAAGATATGTCTGTCTTAAGTTTTGGGAGATAACCCTCACGGCTCATTTTGTTTGTGTATATAGAGATGTTGGGGTTTGTAAATACATGCTCATTTTTTTGTGTATAACATTTTGCAATCAACGAGCATAACATGTCATGCGTACAAGTATCACACCTGCCTGTCTGTGTAATTACATAATGTGACAGAGACCGAACTCGGGCCATAAATCAATGCGTTTTGTTTATGGTGTATAACCTGATAGGCGTTAAGTTCAAATTGCATGTGGTCAGTGATCGAAGTTGTGTATTGAATATTGTCATTAGCAGACAGGCAGGCAGACACCTAGGTGTCAATAAAACAGACATTGAGTTTTGCCTATGACAACGACATATCTATACCACAGTTAGAAATTCTGCCAAGGCTAAATAATGACAAGTATCGAACTGAGAAAGTGACTCGGTAGGAAGAACGTGTGGTGAAATAGACAAATGAAATTATATAAACAGTTAAATCGGTAATCTACTGTAATAACATATAAAAAGCTCGCGCCTGTGAAATATCAACAAAACATTAGAAAAATAGCTCACATCAAAGCCTTCACCGATTAATCACCACCAGCGAAGGTTTTCCGTCTTGAGATGTCGAACGCCTCACTGGTTGACACATAGCTGAGTAGATCTAGATCCTAACAAGGTTATTTTATGTAATGGGTAGATTATTTACTATTTGTTTTGATTAGACTACTCCTGCTCACGACCTTATAATCCGGACATCCCGCTTCCAAGCTGCGCGAACCTATTTCACTGCGTATGTGCTATGAGCGCAGCCCAGCTGTTGAAACCGCTTTTCACCCCAAGCGCTGGGGTGAATTTAGTGAATCGTTTGAAATCCGATTTCGCGGGGTTTTTTTCATCGCGTTATTTTTCAACTTTATAAGTTGAATTTGCATTTTAGACAATTTGTATCTGTAAGTCCATACCGAAAGGTATCAGAATCTGCAAAGTTTTGTTTTACGTTGCATGTGATCTTTAAGAAATGCGTCAACTGTTCTGGTCAGCATTCATCCTCATCAAAAGAGTGTCCAATGTGGAAGAGAGAGCTGCAAATTAATAAAATCAAATTTACCCAGAACATTAGCTTCAATGATATTAGGAAACTCTTAACCAGAGGACCATCTTTGGTAACGGCTTCTATTGAATGTCAGACAGAAGTGACATGGACAAAGTCCACCCACCCTGAACTTCTCCCAATGGATGAGTTATTACCTCATGGGGAGTCTGCAACACAGACTGCTGAGGTGCTGCCATCGTCTTCAATGTCATCTCAAAGTTAATCAGATTCCATATGCTCAAGGACACTGTCTGGAACAACGAAACACAATCAATAAAACGTTGAGTCCATACTAAAAACAACCCCGTTTCATCGATGACACCACAAATGCTACGTGAAACTAATGTGAAGCAATCCGTGAAAATGAATCGAAAGATTAACAGGATGAACCAAAGCGATAGACAAGCTGGTTGTTCAAACAATCAATTCCAGCTTTACAACAAGTTTGGATTCCTTGACGATATGGATGTTTATGAAAACATCTGTCATCGGACAGGGAATGTATCGCCTTGTCTATTATAGCCCTGTCTCACTTAATACAAATCTTCAAACTGTTTGCTGTTCGTCTGACTCTTCACATTGCACTGACACTGTGCGACTTATATATCCCTTCTTCTAATATTCGACAAAAAGATCTTCAAAACTTCCTAAGCCATGGCTCATCATAGGGCGATCTAACGGACACGACCCGCGCCCGCGCCCATACTATCCTTGAGGAATTCATTTCCGAAAATGATTTATGTATTTTCAATGATTCAGCCACTAAGTTACAATTTTAAATGCCAAGACTCGACGCGCATCTAAACAGAATAAGCGTCAGTCTTGGAGGAACTATGTTTCCAAAATAAATTCACGCACACCCATGTCAAAGGCAAAGGTTCCAAGCCTACTGTTTACTATCTGAGGGATGGTGATAAAAAATGTATTAACTTATAAAACCGACATAGAGAAAACAAATGACGATACTCTTGCCAAACATTCTTCATCATCAAATTATGAGTTTCAAAGGTATTAAAAGCAACAGGAGAAGAAAAGAATAAATTTTAACTCAAGGCAATGGTGAAGACTATAACGAATTATTTTCGTTACATGAGCTCCATACCGCCCATGAGCAAGCTCATGATACAGCAACAGGCGCTGATAATATACACTATCAGCTCTTGAAGCATTAGCCTGAATCATGTTTAGAAATCCTTATAGAAATTTTGGTCAAATATAGACTTCAGGGAATTTCCCACTTTCGTGACGTAATGCCATTGTTGTCTCTATTCCAAAGCCTGGTGGGAATCCTGCTGATTCTTCAAATTACAGACCCATATCTTTAACAGGTTGTGTCTGTAAAACCATGGGACGAATAGTAGATAACATATCAATTTGGTACCTGGAAACCACAAACCTAATTACTAAAAGCACCACAAACACCATAATCATGGCATATCTCGAAGTAGTAACAGAGCAATGAATAATACACAAAAAGAACACATAAAGTATTTATGTTGATTTGGGCAGAACAATGTGTCATGAAGCCTCTATGTGTGTGTGTGTGTGTGTGTGTGTGTGTCTCTCTCTCTCTCTCTCTCTCTCTCTCTGTGTGTGTGTGTGTGTGTGTGTGTGTGTGTGTGTGTGTGTGTGTGTGTGTGTGTGTGTGTGTGTGTGTGTTGATAAATAAGGCTTAAAAAATAAGGGGAAAATAAGCCTTAAAATCCTGGGTCCGCTCTTGAGTTTATTTAGAAAACTTTTCTGGGAAATTGGTGACATTAATAGGTAATAACTATATGTGTAAATAAAACTACAAAGATGTTCCAACAGTAAATAACGCCAATAGTATCTCGGTTTGGGTTCGATCTCGGTGCCTTCTATGACATTCTGAGGAGGTTTGATGACGAATTATTAGAGTTAACTCCCTTTGTAAATAGGAGGCGCTGTGGTTGCAGCGGGAGTTCAAACATGGCGGGTACTAAAACACAGAATGCGATAACTTTGAAGGGATCTACTGAAATTGTCACAGAATTCTTTGGTAAGTTGGCGTAAATGAATTTTCAAATAAAGAGAACATACAAGAGCCTCTGTAAAACGTGTCGATTGATAATAGACACTGTAAATGATTGATAATCGATTTACATTAAGGAACAGAGCCCTGCGGTTCGAGGTTGTATCATGTATGGCAACAGTGTATGTTTTATGTTTGCTGTTTCCATGAAATGATGTATTGCAATGATTGTTATTATCTTGTAGTTGCGACACGAGTGCATTTTACTGTACTCAGCTACTTTGCAATACCACTGTACCCACATTGTCAGCTGGTTTACTATTCAGTAGTGGAAAAAAATACCTCTTTTCAGATATAATTAGCGCTACTGGGTTTCCCTAACCCTAACCCCTAACCCTAAGGATCGTAAAGGGTGCCTAACCCTAAGGATCGTAAAGGGTGCCTAACCCTAAGGATAGTAAAGGGTGCCTAACCCTAAACCTGAGGATCGTAAAGAGTGCCTAACCCTAAACCCTAACCCTAAGGATCGTAGAGGGAGCAGCGAGCGCTGCGCCCGGTATAGTGCATTCAAGCCAAATCGTCAATGCGGATGATGCAGGTTTCTGTGCACAGCCTCCCTGCTACACAGTAGTGATGCACTGTAACATATGAACTGGCTTCGGTTTTGGTTTGTGCAATATGGTCTCGTCTGTTGCATAGTGTACCAGGTATATTTCTGTATTCTGACAGTTATATTTCTGTATATGGGATACATATCTGTAGTACCCATACCCAGATTCACTTACTTCACAATTGTTAAGGGTTAGTTATCTTAATCTCATTTCAGATCAAACATCAATAGCTGTTGGGTTGGATTTGGGTTAGCTGTATTTTGTTAGGAAATAATAAATTCTAATTTAAAGCAACTCCATACAATTTTATGATGTTACAAGCTTCACACATTGATGCTGCACATGTCCATCACAATAAATAGGTAAGCAGATGACTAAGTAAATGACCCCTAATTGTTTCTGATTGCAACCTTGTTTCTATGTCAAAGTTAGAGTAACTCTTTAGCCAAGTTAAACTTCAAGCAGGCAGTGTGGGAGTGATCCCCAGTGTGGTGCTAATTGAGATCTCAAAAAGAGTCCCCAGTTAGTGCACTACTGTCAATATTTCATCTTGCTTGAAGCAGTGAAAACAATTCCTCTGAATCAAAACTAACTAGATAATTACACACACATATGTGCACACCCTCGCTATTTTTATCGACATCTGCTGAAAACAATCTTCTGCTCTTAAGAGTAAGAGGAATAGTTTCATAAAACTGTTTGAATTTTCCAAAAACTTGATCCAGCCATGCATGCCCAAGGTCTATACTAAAGAGATGATTTTGTTATAAGTTTCTAAGTTAATGTTTTGAATGAAGTTATTTTTATTTTGCTTAGGATAGAATGGCATTTATCAGGCTTTCACTAAAGCATGTATTGCATGTACTGCCTGTACAGTAAGTATTTGTCACATCTCAATTACAGTACCATTTCAGGTAGAGGACTAAACCCCAGTTATGTGTTGACATGTATAAAGGAACTTTTTATCTACCCATATACCTGATGTAAGTTCATGTTTCTGCATCATAATATGAAATTGCTTTATATCCCAGACAGAATGTTTGGCAGTATTAATTGAGGGGCAAATTTTCATGTTTTATGAACAAACCCTTGCAGAATTAACCCTTGCATTAGTTTTAACAGATAAAGATTCTAGATATGTATTTGATCTACACTGATTTACCTTGGAAGTTTGGAGATTCTGGGGTAGTAGTAGTCTCCAGCAATCCATCATTTCTCTTCGGCGGTGGTGTCATGATTATTAGATGGGCACTCTATAAGTTGGTGAGTTAAAAATGAAACATACAACTTTATGAATGACAACTTCTTATTTATTGCATAGAGCGACGTTTCAATGTAGATTCGCACATACATCCATAAAGTTGTATGTTTCATTTTTGGGTGGTGTCATGGATCGAGTGTTAGACTTAGATATCATTATCCTTTGATATTGCATGTTTGTTCATTATATCAACCACTGTATTGTGTGTTATGGCTGCATGTTGCTGAACGTGAAGATAAATAAAAGCCAAAACATGTTTTAAAAGTAATCATTGTGATTTCTATTATTTTCAGAGTATGGCATCAACAGTATACTATATCAGCGAGGAATCTACCCACCAGAATCCTTCACTCGAGTTCAAAACTATGGCTTGACCTTGCTTGTGACAACTGATGATGATCTTAAGAAATACCTCACTGAAGTTATTGGTCAAATTAGAGGTACAGAAATAGAGCTGTTGTCATATATTTTGCTGTAAGATGATAGATATTGTGATGTTATGAATGTCAGTAGGCTACTTGACTCTTGCCCAGTGGCATCTTTCCTCTCCTCATAGGAGACTAAATCAAAGTGGTTGGAGTACACCTTTAGTCAGCAAATAGCGTTTGACAGTTGTCATTAACTATGTTAACAGTGAGAATTCCCTCAAACATTTATTATAACAATCTGTAGGTCACAGAAAAACATGGCGGTCTCTAGGGATGGGTCTTAAAAGATAACACTCATATAAAATATAAGATGCTTTTACATTTGGTTTGTTTTTTGATGATCATGAAAAATATGTAGAAGAAAATATGGATGGTTATCGAACAATATACCGGTATCTTATAGGGGAGGGTCAACATGGTCAATACTTTGTATACATTTAGTACATTATAACCTCTGATGCCATGACACTGACCTGCTATGATGTCACACCGGGATGCTATGACATCATGCCAGAAAACCTGATTGCACTCCAGAATACCATGATGTCTCTCCTTAGGTTTGTAATGTCATTCTTGATGGTACAAGGGTCGAAATTAACGGACGCTAAATGCGTTTAAAAATTCATAATGGCATTAAACTTATACCAAACTTATTGCCAATCACATGCATATTTTTTCGATTCAATGATGGCGGACCTTAGCAACCCCGTGCATTTGTCAAATTTGGCATTTATGATCGAATATTGTTACAAAAATATAGTTGCAAGCAACGATGAGGGCTCCTTGGCTTTAGTTCTAACAAGCCAATTGTGTCTGTCACATATTTGGTGAAAGTTGTAATAGTTTAGTTAATATGAATCATTTCACTGCTAGTCTTTGGAGATACATTACTGCAAGCAGTAGTTATAATCGACACTAACAGCCCACTTGTACAGGTACAGTTTGGTCGAAATCGGACAGTTGGTTTGAGAGTTACGGATGTTTGAATTGTATTTCAGGGCTAGAAATCATTGTCCAAAATGGAGCCAGAACGCATTTTTGACAGGCGAGTGGATCTTCCAAATACAGCCGGGGTCGCAGGGGTCATGTAGCTACGGTCAAAACAATTAGTGTTCTGGAATCACCAAGACTTCATCTATCATACTGGCACTTTTTGTGCAGAATTTGCACATTTTGGGAGCAAACTACTCAGAAAACTGCTGAAAAACATGGCCAAAAACTGAAAACAAAAATAACTGCCAAACGGTACAATTTAGCGACTTGACCCATCCAGGCAAAATCGTTGGGAATGTGCATCTGTACAAGGGATTTGGAAGTGTTTGAATAATTAGTTCTTGAGATATTTGTTCTCAAACTTTGAAATTGTGGAATTATTTTGAATTATCTCCCCTTTACTATTGGGCCTAGAGATTTTTAAGGGGAATATCTTCACCTCGGTTGACATCTGTGTGATTTTTTGTAAGTCATTCAGAGGATTGGTTTAGGAGGTATGTTTGGTACAAAAATCGGCGGAATAATAAATAATGATAATAATCCGAACGCTTACAATAGGTCTCCTGCCTTGATGTAAGGAGCCCTAATAATATGATAACAAACTACTTAAAAAGGAAGTGTGAAATGGGAAAGTGGTGAGGAATAAGCAATTATTGTATGTTTTTGCTTATTGAAATTTCATTTAGCTTGTAGCTTAAAAAGTCACAAGCAGTCTTTTGCTTATGCCACGATAAATCGATGCATCACTACTTTTTCTGAGGCGATACAATTATTGATACATTCAAAACTGTATTGGAATTTAGTTTTGAAAGTATCAGTTTAAATATGTTTATGTATCATTTACATTTTGCAATTGTATCATGATTTTTTATGTTATGAGAGTTATAAATGATTATTATTCATGCACAAAGATGGGAAATTAGAACTTTTTAATCTCTGAGAATCAAAACTCTTGATCTTTTCATGGACAATAAAAAAACATAAATCCGCGCAAATAGGTATCGTGATACATATCGAATCATGACATGGGCATCGTGATACGTATTGATTCATGAAACTTATGTATCGTGACATCCCTAGTGCAATAGCATTGCTATAGTTGGTTGCAAAAGTATGTTGCAATTGACTATTGCTATCGCAATAGTTGTTTCCCCCTCAATAGTCACCCTTAATGATAATACCCACAAGTGTTGATTTGGTCATGTTGTGTGACAGTAGAATATCACAATGGCAAACATTTGAACCATGTTGTGTGTGTTTTGTTGAAGACTGGCTGCTTGGTATGACAGTGCAGAAGCTAGTTCTTGTCATCAAGAGTGTCTACACAAATGAGGTCCTGGAGAGATGGCAGTTTGATGTTGAGTGTGATAAGACAGTGACTGCTGACACGTGAGTATTTGTTCATGTTTTGTGTAATGTATTTCAAGGATCCTGGCAGAATAGGGGGCATTCACTTGGTGTCATGTGCAGTTTGCTGTAAGTTTCTTAGTAAAGATCAGTAGGATATAAATCCTGTGTGACACCTGGTTGTTTATATTTGGATTCAGCGTGCTGTAATTGATACATACCTCTCTGCTCTTTGGGTGGGGGGCATTTGTAGCCCAGTGGTTAAAGCATTGGCTTGTAACACAGAAAGCCTGGGTTCGATTCCCCACATGGGTAAATGTGTGAAGCCCATTTCCGGTGTACCCCGCTGTGATATTCCTGGAATATTGCTAAAAGTGACAGAAAACCATACTCACTCACTCACAGTACTCTGCTCCTTGGACCATTAATCATGTTAATGGTAGATCAAATTGTAATGATAACACTTCATTTTTATCCCCTTCATGACAATATAATAATATATTTCAAGTTCACACATGCAACTCACACACCTGGCTGTTCTACTAGCAAGTGGTCCCCCCTCGTAAAAAATAGCGAAAAGTGAAAAAATAATTATTTGGGTGTCCAAAATTATGAGACAAATCATCTGAGTTGGTTTGTCGATTTCATGTGATGGTGCAAAATTTGGTTTTGTTGCAATTTTGGTTTTGTTGCAATTTTTGTGCCCCGGAACGGGTGACTGTATTCAGCGGCTTCTGTCCGTACATATGAACGTCCGTCCGTACATCCAGATTCTTGTTAACACGATATCTCATGAACTGTTGTACCCAATGTCTTCAAATTTGGTGACAGTCTACATTGGGGGATTACACAGACACCAGTGGATATGGGTGACCTTGACCTTATTTTCAAGGTCACCACGACACTTTTGAACACTTTTCAAACTCTTGTTAGAGTGATATCTCATGCACTGTTGTATCCAATGTCTTCAAATTTGGTGACAGTCTACATTGGGGGATTACACAGACACCAGTGGATATGGGTGACCTTGACCTTATTTTCAAGGTCACCATGACACTTTGACCACTTTTCAAACTCTTGTTATAATGCAACATCTCATGGACTGTTGTTCCCAGTGCCTTCAAATGTGGTGACAGCCTACATTGGGGGATTACGCAGACACCAGTCGATTCCGGTGACCTTGACCTTATCTTCAAGGTCACCACGACACTTTTGAACACTTTCCAAACTCTTGTAAAAGTGATATCATGCACTGTTGTATCCAATATGTTCAAATTTGGTGACAGCCTACATTAGGGGATTACACAGACACCAGTCGATTGGGGTGATCTTGACCTTATTTTCAATGTCACCACGACACTTTGAACACTTTGAACTCTTGTTAACGCGATATCTCATGGACTGTTGTACCCCATGTCTTCAAATTTGAATGTAATAGAATTTGCCACTATGACTTATCTTGTAGCTACATCAGTGGTATTTTAAAACAAATTTCACATGTTGACAATAGAGCCACAAGCAGTCTCCTGGCGGAAACAAAGAATTACGAAAACTCTATACTCTGGTTAAGGAACTGTTTAACAACCAATTATACAGACATCACCCTGAGAGATGGGAATCATTTTCAGGAGTTTACTCTGGGACATGGTATTTCTTGAAGCAATTATCCACACACAGGGCTGGTTTCTCTGGACAGACTTCACAAATGTAGTGTGTCTCACGTCTCAGACCAGCCTTTGTGCGACAAGGTTTGGTTGGTCTCTGCTTATTCTCTGTGGGTGGCAGGGAAGTGAGGTGATGGAATTCCTGAACCTCACCGACTCTTGGAGTGCGGCCATGAACCCGTTCAAAGGCTTCACCAAGAAGACCAATCGTCACTAGTTCTCGGGAATCGCAGGAACTTCATTGGCTCCATGCGGTTTGCTTTGTACATGATGTAGGCATTACAAGTGACATCTCGAGGACATGAAGGCGATCTTCTTGTACCATCCGATCGTCTTCCGTAGAGCTGAATAATAGGACAGCATTTGATCTGACCTGTCTATTCCAGACATGCCTTGGTTGTAGTCCCGAACTGTGTTAGATTTCCTTGACACTTTCTTATTCCTATTTGTGACATCAAACATCTCGACGCGGTGCATGCTGCTGATCATGAGGACGTCACGTTTATCCTTCCATTTACAGACAACCACAGATTTACAGACAACCATACATGTTCCCCCTACATCAGTTTGTGCTTGACAACATCCTTGGGATTTTCTTTTCGGTCGTGACGAAGCGTCCCACAAATGTAGGTTGAACTATCAGTCATCTGTTTCACAAGACTGACAGAATTGTAGTTGTTGTCTGCATACAAGACATGTCCCTTGTCAAGATAGCCCTCCATCAGATTAAGAACAATAGCAGCAGACTGACCCAGGCCAAGATCATCAGTCAGACCAACTCCACTGTATATTCGGACTTTCAACAGTTTGATGCCATACTTGTGACGTTTGTTCTTGATATACTGGCGGAATAGCAGTATGCCTCGCCATAGTACCATGGACTCATCGATGGAGAGGTCCTTTCCAGGGTAATACTGTTGTGCATTACATCATTGAAATGATCGACAACAGAGTGTAGTTTGTACATGCGATCATTGTTATCAGTGTGGTTGTCAGCAAAGTGCCAGAAACGCAGAAGTAATTGGAATCGATTTCGACTCATGATACCAGAGAAGAAAGGTGATCTGTACATAACATTGGTACTCCAATAGTGTTCTATGGTAGGCAGGCTGTAGTGACCCATATGAAGCTTCAAGGCAATGAACTGTTTCATTTCTGTGGCATTAGTGGTCTTCCAGTCCTTGAGCCTCGACTCCTTTCGCAATGGTCTTTGTTTATTTCTGAGTTGGCCTGTCTGTTGGTTTCTGAGACCATGAGCCTGATCAATTCCTGATCAAATGAACTGGTACCTGCTTATTTCTTCCTCCAATTTGTGCTTGATTTGGGCAACCCTTCTCCTTGTATTTCCATGACCTCGTGGTATCCTGGTCCTTGCGCCACGAAATTCATGACGACCACGTGGTGTCTGTCATAATTCAGCAAGAGGGACAAAATCATCTCTAATTGAATCATCTGACATGAGAGTCAGAACTAAGTTCCACTTCAATACTGTCACTTTCAGCATCACTATCCATCAAATTGGCAGCTACCTCATCAGCAGACATACATTTACGTGCCATGTTTGGAAGTAACAAAGGGAGAAGTAGAATTTATGCTTATGTAATAATCACATGATTTGTATCTGGCAACGGGTATTGAACAATGTTGTTACACTGCCTTCATACAACTCGTAGTTGGCAAACATTGTAGAAAGAATATTTCACTTTGCCAAGCTATGAGTCATATGTTGGCAAAAGAACCAACTCACCATAACCTTCTTTTTTTTTAAAAATTATTTTTATTTACTTTACTTGGTTACAGTTGAACAAGATATGTGGGTAGAGTAAAATGGTACAGGTTGCATAATAAAAAGCAGACAATGTATAGTATATGGTACTGGGAATATAGATTAAACAACTGAAATGCTAGCTAATATTACAGATTTGAAAGACTAAAATATAAATTACAGGACTGCATCTAGGACATTCCATTTTCTGTAAACATGTTTCATATTATCGTTTTTCTTCTTGATAAATTTCTCAATCTCATAGACGTCCTTTGATAATGTTCTGTAGATGGTGAAGCTAGGTTTGTGTCCTTTTATATTCATTACGAAAATGTGGCGCTTTGCCAATAGTATCATGTGGTTAAGTAAGTGGTTACCACTGCAACAAAATAGAATATTTAGTTTGACATTTCATACGTTTTACCAAGGACTTGAGTTATAAAACATTTTGATGGTTGGACAATCAAGGTATACATGGTAAATATCCTCACTTGGAAGGTTGGATTTGTCTGTTACATTTCATAAGCACAATCAGCTCATTCCAAGTCAGGATTGAATTTATCTTGAAGACTCCAGGAGCTTAAGGTTCCTAACACACTAGTCATACCTGGTCAAACCAACCAATTGTCCATCTATTCCAGACACTATATAAAAGGAAGGTTCAATCTGTCATTTTATGTTTTGTTGAAAGGGCATAATTCTGACCGAGACCTTTTATGCAATGAATGGTAATTAGGTGAGATATTTACTAAACAGCACATTAATGTCATCTTATTCCGACGTTGCAAAATACACAAAACAAGCCATGATGTCAACTAAAATGTACTTTTTCAGTAATTTCATTACATTTGAAGATATGGCTTGTACTCTGCTAATAATGGTGCAAACTTAGTCCAAATACATCTACCGGAAAATATCTGAATCTAAGAACTAATTTACATATTGGATAGGGTCATCCATAGAGAGGGGCGGTGGGGTAGCCTAGTGGTTAAAGCGTTGGCTCGTTAGCCGAAGACCCGGGTTCGAATCCCCACATGGGTACAATGTGTGAAGCCCATTCCTGGTGTCCCCCGCCGTGATGTTGCTGGAATATTGCTAAAAGCGGCGTAAAACCAAAACTCAGGCAGTCAGTCATCCATAGAGAATACTACACGAGGTCTCATTACATACAATTATACTAAACGAGTGTCCTTCCTATGGTATCTGACCGAGCGACAGCTCGGTCAGATAGCATACGAAGGTCACGAGTTTCGTATAATTCGTGATGTAATGAGACCGAAGTGTGGTATTTTATTTATTACCCACGTCTTACATGCATTAAATTGACAAAATAGGCGTATTTTTGTTAATATTTTGGTTTCAAACCGAAACCGGTTTCATAAAGAGGTTGCGGAAGAATTTTTGTACTGCAGTACAATATTTGCATGGCGCGCACACACTGTAATGCGCCACTGCCTTGGTAACCGACGCCACGATGCATGTCAGTTGTCAGCGCCTCATTACAGCCTCCTACAGTAAACTACTCCGTTGCACCTCATTTCTTGGTTTCCAGTTGCTTCATTCAGCTAACATCACTGGTGGAAACATTGCATTTATGTTTTTCGACGGATATAATGTCTCAGTTCGACTCACAATTAAACAGCGACACGGCAACGTTCGCGATGTTTGCATTCCCACAATGCATTTAAGTTGTAGAATGAATGAATTCACGTGTTTGTTATGAATGAAAAAATAGTTACGTCAGAATGTGACCTAATTGAGAGGTCATCGGTTATCTAATCAAATCGTTAGAATCTCAGGTCAACGAGATACGACACTTGTGTGACGTACAAGATTTGTATGCAACTACCCATGCGTTGACCACGTGGGTAATAAAAAACGCTATTACATGCTTTCTCATGTAATAAGATGTTATATTCTTTTTTATATATTGTGATACTATTAAAACATGCCTGGTCACTTTGGGGATCTTTGGATTGGAATAGTTTAGTTCACCATGAACAAAACATAGCAAAAATGTAGCGTCCGTGTCCACAGCATATTCTCTCCAAATGATCTGAGTTAAAATGACCTATTGTTAAGCATAGTAGAGTTATGCCCCCTTATCTTTATACATGTATGACCTCTCTGTCGTTTTTTGACGTCATAGAGAAAAATCCATTTCCGAGTCATTTTTAAGATTGAGTGTATAACGTTATACATAAGCACACAAACCCATTTCGTGTGTGTGTGTGTGTGTGTGTGTGTGTGCGTGCGTGTGTAATTTTATAGCAATACGCAGATCCAGGACCATGTGAGCGCAATTATTGCATAAGGTTCACTTTTCAAACCTTATGAAAATGTGCGCTTGAAAAACTCAGCATCCAGGGGGTTAACTTCCAACTGATTAGTGACCTGAGCTATATGCACAGGACCACACTCCACCACAATATGGTGGGATATAGTAATCAGTTTGTAATCATTCGTAATAATTTCTTGTCCAGACGATATCTCTAACATAAGGCCTAAAAAAAAAAGCTTGTGGTTCCGATTTCCCGACCGACCCTAAATATTCCCGCCGAGCCTAACAATTTTACTCACCACATCATAAATTAAATTTATTTTCTGACACATGAGTAATGTAAAAATATTTTGCAAAAAAACCCAAAAAAAACTACCTACCTACCCTAGTTCTGAAATGTAGGAAATCGGAACCATAACATTTATTTTTTGGGGCCTAATCAGAAATTCATCCACGAAACTTTGTGCACTCAGAGAACAGGTTGTCAACTGGTGCATTTTGTTATTAAGGCTTTTATATAATTTTTTTTTATTTTTCCTGTTACTATGACATCTAGTTTGACTTAACTGACGGAGATGTGTTTTCCAAAACTACCAGCTGTTCTTCAAAATAACGCTACCTAAGCTGTTATTTGACAGAAATTTAGTTAATTGATGCTACTATGAATGAGGAGTCATCGGGCCATCATCGGGTCAAGCCGTAGATGTATCCAGGGTATAGTGGAGAGTGATCGTAACGTATACCCTGGAGATTATCGAGGATGGATGTTAAAGGCTGGGGTTCAAACCTACAGACAGATGGGGTGTGTCCTCCTTGCCTTGTCAAAGCTGTCTTTGGATGTAAAGCAATGCAGTATTCAAGTACATTCCGTGAAATGTCACAAAATTGACTTACTGGGTCATGATGAAATTAAGCTATTGTGTAAAGAAGTATGTTATAAAGACTCACTGGTAAAATGTATGTATGCAGACAGCCTATAAAACATACGTTATGAAAATATATTTCTCTTTTTCAAATCCAGATTTGAATTTCCCCCTGTATCAGTCAGGTGGTCAGAGGAGGTGCGTTTCCATAGAAACAAGCCTGTGAGTTGGCTAAAAGTTCCATTCAGGGTTTCATATTTCAGGCAGGCTGTGAAAATGCCCCCTCCCCACTCCCTGACCCCATGCTGTGCAGGTTTAGGGCTGTACACTTGTTTGATTGTGACATCACTATGTAGAAGATTTTATTTTCAGAAAATAAGTAAAATTTGAAATTTCATATATGCTAATCAATTTAATCACTTTAGTCATCAACTATTGTAAAAGGGTTGTCAGCACATTTACTCTAAGGCACTATCTATATACTCTTGGACATTGATGATTACCTCCAGTATCAAATTTGTCAAGACTGGGGGGATTCATCATCTCTGGACCATCATCTCTTGATGACTCTTGTTTTAGTTTATGATTTTAGTGTTATATTTACAATAATATTAAGAACATCCCAAACTGTGTACATTCATGTGCTTGTTTTACAGTAAAAAGGATAAATCAGACAAAGCAATCAAAGAAGAAATTCGCTCTGTTATCAGGCAAATAACAGCGTCGGTTACATTCCTCCCGCTTCTAGAAAGTGCTTGTAAGTTGACTTACCTCCTGCTCTCTTTCGATGGTGCAATTCAGGTTTGATTTGCATGTATAAAACATGCACTAACAGAGGTTTTGAAGCAGATTTTGTGATGCACATTTCACTGCATAGTAAAAGGTTGCATAACCATTCCTTTTCAATTTCTTATTCACAGTACTTGTATATTGCCTTGTAAATGATACCTACTTGTAATCTCCTTCATCATGTAGTCTTCAGGGGTCTTTGAACAATATTACCAACTTACATACATATTTGTAACATTTGTAACTGTATTCATATTGATTTGCAGAAAATGTAACATTCTTGTGTGCAGGTGGTATTTTCTTACAGAATATGAAGGTAATGTTATTGAAGAGATATTAGGCTCAGGCTAATTGCCAGTCCTTGCATATTTGACTCCATTCCTTGTTCTTGACCTTGATGTAGTAATGAACCCATTGCTTGTGCCTGCAGGTGTGTTTGATATCCTGGTGTACACAGACAAAGACATGGATGTGCCAGAAGCATGGGGAGAATCAGGGCCTCATTTTGTGGTGAATTCCGAGGAAGTCCGACTAAGGTCTTTTTCTACATCTATACATAAAGTTGATGCCATGGTAGCATACAAGAAAACAGACTGATTCTATGTCCATTACTACAGGAATGATTTTCCTGTCACTATATGCTGATGTAAACCCAAGAACTGTGAAGGCTAGTTAATGAAGCATCTATGAAGATTGTTTCAGGCGTGCTCACCATCCACTTGTCTGATGGGCCATGTAACAGGCAGGACTAGCATGGACAAGATGTGTTAATGGAATGAAGTAGCACTCGTATTCTGTTCCAGTACGAGTAACAGAGAATAACTGAAGCACATACAAGCTCATGCTACAGTGTCCACATGTCACCATTGAACAATATGTCATGCTGTCCATGACATCTGAGGTCTTGCAGATTGCTGTGCAGATTTGCATCCCTTCTTTTTGCCAGGATTTGCTGAAATGCCACCATTATTTTAACAGACTTCAGCCAGTTGTGATCATGAACCAAGACCACTTTAATGACATTATGCAAAGTGGTAATGCCCTGGGTTCAGGGCATTTACTCTCACATTACATGCCGTCATACCAGAATTCTGTTCAACTCCGCATTAATTTCAGCACCTATTACTTTAACAGGGTTGTGTATTCAGGTCATTCCTGTCATCTGTCATTTATCAGTCTAATTATGGTAATGCCAGAACAGTTTATCTACATTTGTTCTCTACATATAGGAAAGCCAATGTCCGTTCATGCAAACATTATAATCTTGATATTATTTGTGCTTCAGTGCATGTACATCAAGGCTTAAAGAAAATTACC
Source organism: Haliotis rubra (assembly GCF_003918875.1). Lineage (NCBI taxonomy): Eukaryota > Metazoa > Mollusca > Gastropoda > Lepetellida > Haliotidae > Haliotis > Haliotis rubra. Next base: position 862,219 of record NW_025767160.1, read on the forward strand.
TCTTTCATCTGTGCCTTCATTCTCTTCCCACAGAGGTTACTCCTGTCATATTTTCCTACGTAACCTCTGTTCTAATACGTCCCTTTCACGGTGTGAGCGTTCAAGACTCGTGATTGGAGACAATCAGATATAGTTGTGCAATCAGCGACGTTGTTTCAAAAGTGATCATTCGCAAGGCCTCGGTAATTTCCGTATGCTTCGAGAAAACTAAACTTCTTCCCCTGCGCGATGCGCAAACGTTTCTTCTAGACAGAACTCAGTTATGTTATGGCGGATCAGTGGCGTCTCCATCGCCCTCGTTGACAACGGACAAGCTAGCCAGTAAACGTCTTGTGTGTAACATCAACACAAGTCCCCGGCAGATGGGGGATATTTGTGGCCCCACATTTGCTTGTGTTAGTCAAGTTGAATCTAAGTCGATGTAACAGGTGTTCTGATTGGATAGAAAGAAGGGAGATAATTCGTGTTGCGATCTTTTGCCGCTAGGGGATTTTACGAGAACCGGAGAAATATGTCCGTATTAGAACAGAGGTTACGTAGGAAAATATGACAGGAGTAACCTCTGTGGGAAGAGAATGCTGTGCCTTTGCCATCCTTGGTTCATCTCTGCAAAGCCTAATTTACTGTATATAAAAGACTGGTAAAGAAACCACACTGATCAGACTGAACTGTTCATCCCTGTGATGCTAAAACATAAGAAGGTAATTTGTTTTGTAAAACGACTTTCCTGTTACCCTTGAGAACTTTCATGTCACTTGTGGCAGAACTGTATTCAATTTTGTGAGACAGTATGCCCATCAAAAGTCACATTTGACAGGTCTGTTGTGTAAAATAAAATGTGCATCATAATACCTGAATTTGATTTGTACATTCAGTTTCTTTCACACAGGAACATACCGCCTCCGTGGTGTAGTGGTTAGAGCGTCGGACCGGAGAGCGGAAGGTCGCGGGTTCGATCCCTGACCGCGTCATACCAAAAGACGTTAAAATATGGTACTTGTTGGTCCCTGCCTGGCGCTCGGCATTATTGGGTACAACAAGGACTGGCCGGCTCTGAGTCAGTATACTGTGTCTGAGTGGGGTATTCATGGTTCACTGCGGCATGGTATCTCAGTGAGCTAGCACTATAAAACCAGCTTAAGTCTGGGCTAGTACAAGCAGCCGCACATACACATACACACTCATGCACGTCGTCATATGAGCGAAATATTCTCAAGCACGACGTTAAACCCAATTTCACCTCACCTCACCTCACACAGGAACATAAGTTGTTTAAGAAAAACAGTTTACTCTGCTCCTTTTCTGTAACTGTACTTAGTTCAGGTTTACCTACGCACAAATGTGGGTCCAGTATGCACAAATGTAGAGAGTGGACACAGAAAACCTGAAATAGAGAGATGCACAAAACTACCTAGAGACTACCTACAGTGCATTAAGAGTAGTTGTCATGGCCACTGTCCACATGACCACCGACTGATTCATTCCAAGCAATGAAGTAATTATCTGAACGTACAGTACACTACACCACTTCAATACTTTACAGGACCCTCATGTTACCAGCAAGGACCCATAAAACTTATTGGGGACCGACTTTTTTCAGAAACCGTAACAGATAGGGAAACCAAATTTGATAATTTGATATTTGTTTTCATGACATAAATGCCTTGATGGATTTAAAAACTGGAAACCGTGTTACAATTTGTTACAGAGTTATGGCCCTTGTTATGTGTTTCTTGACTCAGTGCAGGTTATCCCCAATGGGAACAGATTTTCTCATTTAAGAGCTTATGTATCTCTATTTGTAGAAAGAATGAATAGTTGTCAAAATAGGAACAGAACACTGTGGTGGGGGGATATTGATGACCATGTCTTCTTGTATAAATTAAATATGTGATTATCGGAAACCACAAGTGGCAATATTAATGTCCCACTTATATTTCCAATGTATGTTTAGATCACAACATGCATATTAAAGTGACTAATCATGTGGCATGCCACAGAAGCATTGGGAGACTCGGCCATGTTAGTGAACTTAGCTGCATTGTTGTATAATTTTGAGTAGAATCTAAAAAAGGTTTTCTGTCGAATATGTTAAATGTTATGATTCCACCAGTGATATTAGCCAACTAAAACAACTGTAAACAACAATGAAATGGTGCTAACTGAATTAGTTGCTCTGTAGGAGATGGTACTAGGCATCGACAACTGGTGTGAATCATGGTTACGATGGGGCAGACTAGCCTGACCTATTGACATCATTTCAGTGTAATGCAAAAAGAATGTTCATGCTTGCTTATTGCCTGTGAAAATACTGTTGGCACCTTTCAACCTTTAGCAAAGAATCTTATAAGAATTTGGTAAACTAGTTGGTGTGTAGCTTCTTGACTCTTCCTGAACTCTACGGCATATTGCATTGGTGATTTCATTTAGGCTGTCAACAACTTGTGATCTACTCCAGAATTAGTGTACAAACTTCTGTGGATCTCTGGTAACTTGTTAACATATATTTCGAGTGGAAATCAAGCCCGCCTGTCTTGATAGCATCTGGCCACCGAATAGTGTTACACTTTTGTTGTGTCTAATGGCAATAAATATTTCTAACCAGAGGGACTTGTAAATTGGCATCCAGGTATACATTGTCAGCTTTTAGAAAGTGCTAAAACCATTTTGTACAATTATGACTATATCATGCGTATATATTATACACGTGGGAAAAGTATTGCAACACCTTATACTTTTTTTCTCTCAGTATCTTAAAAATTGCCCCATAACAACATTCTGAAAATAAATGGGAACAATAACCTATTACGTGTCTACACAACATATCAAAGTACACGTGCTGCACGTAACAAATGTGGAGCGTATGAGACACTTGCACCTGTCGTGTCATGAAAATACTGTTTCAATTATCATTCACTCTTGTTAGAAACCTGAACTACAATGCATACATATTGTCTTAAACCACTCTATGGGACCCCCTCCACTTCAGTCAGCCCAAAGATGGCAAGTTATAGGTATGGTTAATGCCGGGTTGTCCAGGAGACAAATTGCCGGATAATTAGGTCGCCACCCCTCAGCAATCAGTCGATTAGTGAGGAAATGTCACCAAACAAACGATGTAAAGGATCTGCATCGTTCAGGCAGACCATGCAAGACATCAGCTAAACAAGACGCAGCCCTACTTAGACTTGTTCGGCGATTTCCCTTTGCACCAAGTCCAATGATACAACGGTAATGGATTCCACATCAGCAACTCTGTCATAAGTCTGTTAGAAATCGACTGAAAACAGAAGGCTATAAGATCAGGAGATCTGTCCGACGACCTTTGTTAACGCGTACCCACACGGGTACAAGATTACGGTGGTGCCGTGACCAGCATCGGTGGAACCTGGCTTCTTGAAAGAAAGTCCATCTTCCAGACGAGAGTCGGTTTTTGCTGTTTGTTACTGACGGAAGGACGCGTGTATGGCGACAGGGGAACATGGCATATGCTCAAAGGAACGTCCTGGAAGAAGTTCCATCCGGCGGAGGATCAATGACTATTGGGGCTGTGTGTCATATGGCTGCAAACTTCAGCTTGTAAAGTGAGGAAATCTGAATGGACAAAGATACCAAGAGGAAAGAGGCAGGTATGTGTACCATTTTGATAATCACCCCCTATTAACAAGGCCGATCTTAATTTATGGATGACAAAGCCAGGCCACATCGCGCACGCGCAGTCATTGATTTCCTGCATCAAGAAGCCATTACCACCCTTCCATGGCCAGCCAGAAGCCATTACCAACCTTCCATGGCCCGACAGAAGCCATTACCACCCTTCCATGGCCAGACAGAAGCCATTACCACCCTTCCATGGCCCGACAGAAGCAATTACCACCCTTCCATGGCCAGCCAGAAGCCATTACCACCCTTCCATGGCCAGCCAGAAGCCCTGATTTGAGCCCTATCGAGCATGTTTGGGACATTCTGGGGTGTATGGTTCGTCGGAGAGATCCGCCAGTCCAGAATATTGATGAATTATAGCACCGCCATATAGCTGGAATATTGCTGAGTGCGGCCTTAAACAACAAACAAACAAATATAGCAAACATTGGAGCAGGTTGACCTAAAATCAGATTCATCGTCTTGTGCACTCAATGAGGACGAGTGTTCAAAATGTCATTCAGGTGGGCGGTGGTTGCACAATATACTGTCTCTGTCTTCTGTTTCTGAAACTAGAGACGTTAATTCTGGATTGAGTGAGCGAGTTTAGTTTTACGCCGCACTCAGCAATATTTCAGCGATATAGCGGGGATTGGGTGTTAGGATTATGCATCGTGTTACCCGTATGGGATGACCATACTTTTATTGACACATTATGTTATTTTAATTTCAGTTTTATTACAAGACTCCATGTTTAATCAAATTATACCATTCATATTCTTTATTGTTGGCTTTTGTGTTAATGAACAGTCGTTTTAGCACTTTGGCTACAAAATAAAATTCTGTGAAGACGCACATGACATATAAACTGTGATTAAATATAGGTCCTGTGATAAAACTGCGATACTTTGTTTCCCATCTCTTATTTGTGTCAGCAGTATTACAGCTGTTCGATATTGTTTGTAAACAAATCGAGCCTGGATCAGACAATCAAGTAATTACCACCATGCGATTCGATGACAGAGCATGTGTTTATGGATCGCTATGAAACAGTGATGATACTAGGTGCTCGCGAAAAAGAGCGTGTCCTGTCCCACTGCTGGCACCCGTCATAAATATTTATCATCCAAAACTGTGTTCCACAGTAGATATCGCTTGTGTGCGATCAGACCGATATCTCCTAGGAGATATCGTTTTGACAGTAGATTTTGTACAATGCCCTGACAATGCTATGACCTCATGAACTTGTTGACGTCACAATGTTATGACATCTAATGGCAGTACTGTGTTCAGAGATGTACATTTTTCATTGAAAACTAATGAAGAGTGATTTTTTATGATAAATAGAATCTCACCCTCGTGTCTTCTGATATTAAATATATCAACACTCGTTGATAAAAGTAAAAATATCCTCGGCAAGCCTCGGATATTCGTTACTTTATCAACTCGTGGTGATGTATTTGATATCAAAAGACACTCGGGTGAGATTCTCTATATACTAAGTCTAGTCATTTGTTCACGTGAAATAGTTCGGGAAGGTATGGTATAAGTAAAATAGGGAGTGGCATCGGACATCATTTTTTGTCACCGATGCACCAAGTTTGGAAATTTCCTCCACAAGTCTAACAAAACAACTTCTTGAAGGCTTTACATTACTATAACCTTGATCAACGACTTCTGAGCAAGAGTGGTACGACGCTCTTTGAAATCCTGATAAAACACGCTTGATTGTACCTCTCAAAAGTGTGCCTAAGCAAAGCTGGAGCTGATGGAAATTGTTCCACATAACACAAAGTATATTGGAAAGTTGAAATCATCCCTGTCGTCATACAGCCTCGTGGAAGTTTTTGTCACTCCGAATCTTAATGCAATGTTCTAAATATGAAACAGCTGAGGCGGCCACACTTGTCTCCTTAATTGCAAAATTCAGGTTGGGAGTCGGAGTTGAGTTGGGCTTTTGCCCACATCGGCATTATTCCAGCCATATAGTTGACGAGATCAAGTCTGCATTCATAAACATTTTAAGTCCAAGGTCCAAATAGTTTTATTTTAAAACATACATATTCATTACATTATTATTTAAAAGCAGAAAATGTCATAGCAACAAATTCAAAAGCAAGCAATTTGTTATTAACATTACTTAGTTCATTTTGAAGGCAATTGGCCATTTGATGGTTATTGACACGATCATTTACCGACCGCTGCCATATATCTGGAATACTGCTGAGCGCGACAGTACAAATTCAAAGGCAATGTGAGGTGAGTATGGTTTTACGCCGCTTTTGGCAATATTCCAGCAACATCACGGCGGATCCAGGGTTGTGACGACAATAACGCCAGTGATGGTAAAAGCGACCACTCAGCAACATCTATCCAGCTTTCACCTACACAGAGTATCCGGGGTATAATGATCATGAAACACAGTGAAACACATGGTCTTCTTGTGGCTTTGTGACCCGTGAAGATCCGGGATAAAATAGGTCTTCACCAAGCCGAACTTGCCACAAAAGGCGCCCTATGCTTGTCGTAAGAGGCGACTAACGGGATCGGGTGGTCAGGCTCGCTGACTTGGTTGACACATGTCATCGGTTCCCAAGTGCGTGTGGGGCGGTGGGGTAGCCTAATGGTTTAAAGCGTTTGGCTCGTCACGCCGAAGACCCGGGTTCAGATCCCACATGGGTACAATGTGCGAAGCCCATTTCTGGTGTCCCCGCCGTGATGTTTGCTGGAATATTGCTAAAAGCGGCGTAAAACCAAACTCAGTCAGTCAGTCAGTCAGTCCCAATTGCGTAGATCGGTGCTCATGCTGTTGATCGCACTGGATTGATCCTGGTCCAGACTCGATTATTTACAGACCGCCGCCATATAGCTGGAATATTGCTGGAGTGCGGCGTAAAACTAAACTCACTCACACGAACTTCTTGTGATAACTTGACCTGTAGGTGAGGGAGATGAAGTGGGGTTAACATCGTACTTGAGATTATTTCGCTCGTATGACGACGTGCATGCGTATGTGGCAATGTGTGGCTGCTTGTACTAGCTGGTTTATAGCACTAGCCCACTGAGATACCACGCCGCAGTGAAGCATGAATACCACACTCCGACACATTATACTGACTCCGAGCCTTGATGTACCCATCAATGCCGAGGAGGCCAGGCAGGGACCAACAAGATTACCATATTTTAACGTCTTTTGGTATGACGCGGCCGGGGATGAAACCAGCGACCTTCCGCTCTCCGGGCGGACGCTCTCCCACTACACCACGGAGGCGGTCGGCTTGAGGTGCAATGTGAAATGAGATGCAATAGGCATCTCCACTCCATATCATAAGCAAAGCATGAGATACTCGAAAATTGTACACTATTCTCAGATGAATCTAGAATCGTCTCCTTGAAGCGATTCTTGATCTTCCCTAATCTAAATCTATTACAAGTCTAAATATGACACAAGTCTGTTTTAGCACACACATATATACACACAAACGCGCGCGCGCAGGTCTGCAAATTAGGTGAAGTAAAACAACATTGGTCACGGAGATTCAAGGAAGGAAGGTGAAAGTGTTTGGCAGCTTGATTCCTGACAGTTTCTAAGGTTCCTGTTGTGCCCCTCAATGGTTGTCACATGGTCTCGCCTTAAAGCAAGTGCGTTTGTACAAAATTGCCTCGTTCACCCAGCAGAAAATGAGTACCAGTGCTAATAGCAATATTATTTACCTTTTCGCGCCTAAGTGGCAGTTTGGGTTATCCAGGTAATAATGTCCATCATGGTGTATGCGTCGTGGAGCTCCGGCGCTGTATAAGTCAACCTTATTATCATAGATAGCACTTTACTTACCAGAACATTGTAACAATAAATTATATGGAACTGTCAATTTGTGGGAAAGGCCAATCCAGATTGACGTGACGCTAACCAATCCCCTCCCGTTACAATGATGCGCGAGTATTGTATGTTTGTTGTTTTACGCTGCTCTCAGCAATAATCCAGATATGATTGCGGTCTGCAAAATATCCGAGTCTGGACTAGACAATCCAGTGATCAACAGCATGACGTCGATCTACCAACTGGGATACAATGACAAGTGTTGCCAACCAAGTCCAGTGAGCCTGACCACCCCGATCCTGTTAGTCGCCTCTTATGTCAAGCATGGGTTACTGAAAATCAATTCTAGTTCTCAATCTCCCGTTATAATGACTGACTGACTGACTGAGTTTGGTTTTACGCCGCATTTAGCAATATTCCAGCAATATCACGGCGGGGGACACCAGAAAGGGCTTCTACCCATTGTACCCCATGTGGGGATTCAAACCCGGGTCTTTGGCGTGACGAGTCAACGCTTTAACCACTAGACTACCCCACCGCCCCCGTTATAATGAAAAGCTGCCAAACAGCTAGTGGTTCATTTACTGCGCGAAACTATGAAAATTTTACATACAATACAAATTTTGAAGGTAGATATTTTTTGGTTGTTACCCGATAATTAGACCAAACTCCGCAAATGAAGACAAGATGCAGGAAGGTGAGTACTCACCGTTTTGCTCTGCCGATAGCTGATCTTCCATTACCCAGGAGACGAAAAAACCCCTCATTATGTTGTTAAAGATGGCGTCGTGAGCTGCAATCCACGTTACCATGGCCAATTATCGGTTAGCCCCTATTAATAATACCACTTATACTGAAGAAAGGCTCATGAACCAGATCAAATTACAAGCAATAAGATCATTTAATCTGGAACCCCATTATATTATGCATTGTTTGCGTACTTATCCTTGACGCAAAGGCCCATGAAATAAAAGCCATGTATGTATAAATATTCAGTTCCTGGTCAGTTCCGATCAGCAGCCGCCGTGCCGCACGCAGGTAGATGCATATGCATGTTTACATTTAGTGTGAAACAAGGAATAGTAGGTCCACCTAACCCAGGGTTATTCTTCACATAATTGAACTGATGTCTTGATTCTGTTTATCAGCACTTCGGTTACAAACAACACTGCACATAATGATGAAAGAGATGGATGAATATGTATCTGTCATTAATCGGCAGCAGAGATGCGAAAATGGATGTTTTGATATATAAATCGAACAGTGTTCATACTAAATTAACCTTACTTCCGACTTTTACTTTTGCGTATTCCCGCATGGATTTAACTATTAATGAACATATAGATTTGCGTACATCCTACAGATTGGTTTTGTATCTGTAGACCTAGAACGTTTGGAAGTTCCATACAATTGCTGCACGTGTTGCAGCAGCAGGTAGTAGTAGTAGTAGTAGTAGTAGTAGTAGTAGTAGTAGTAGTAGCAGTAGTAGTAGTAGTAGTAGTAGTAGTAGCAGCAGGAGGAGGACTGGGTGCAGCAGGAAATACTTAGGGGAGTATAATGAGTGGAGGTGGTGGCGGTGGTAGTAGTAGGTACTAAGTCCTGATATAATGTTCAGACAAAAACATCTGAAGCTGGGTCTGTTCATTAAAATATTATTAGTTTAGAACAGGAGTCCTCTAAAAGTGTCCACTGCCAGTTGAGGAGGAAATTACATCAATGCACAATCCAAAACAATACCTTATGTGTTTGTAAATAAATATATATTACCGTCTGGAAGGTTCGCTTACTGATTGCCAGCTGACTGAAGTCATCATTGTGACTCCTATGTTCCACCCTGTGTGTTCAGATTACGCCATCCTTGTGTTTCCAGATTACGCCATCCTTGTGTTCCAGATTAAGCCATCCTTGCTTGTTCCAATGGCCCCTGATCTACACTGAATGACTTATGTAAGTCATTATAAAGGGACAGAAAAACTCCATGATCTCCACATGTGAATGGGTTGTCATCCCGGCCTTGGCGAACGCTGGTTTGCTGTGGCCTTTCATCCGAAGAAGAGTTGGAAATTCTTAAAACCCATGGCGGCTTTATTGATGTGAGCTTTCGACCTCAAAAGAGGATGGTGCCCCACCACATAGAAGGAACTGCCACCAGGGGAGAGATGGGAGACTCCCCGTTCGTTCTAAAGAGAGGAACAATAGATCTCCGGATTTCAGACCACCGTACGGACATTTCCATGACGAACATTGAGCCTTGTAAAATAACGATGAAAGGTTACCGGGATATATTTCGCTGGATGAGTCTGGGTGTGAACATTTACCTGACATATGTGAGACATCTTCTACATTTAAAAAACTATATATACTTAAGTCGTTTCATGCTGGATAGCGGTGGTTACCCAGCTCTGCTCGTGTGACTGAACCCCCGTTGGGAACTCGGAGGCATAACAGGTGGTCCTGTATAGAAAGGAGGTTACAGTCAGGACAATCAGATAGAGCACCATTGGGTTCGGCATGAACAGATTGCCTGCTCTTATCAATTGTACGATATGGCTAGTGGAGCGAGATATAACTTTTACCATGATAACATGCACAATATATTTTAATCCAGTGTATAGTTTTGAGGAGTAGATGCGTTTCCCGACGAACCCTATATACGCATGTCATGGCGCCACCTTCCTCTGTCACACAGGAAGCCTAGGGGAAACCAGTCGCAGGAGAAACTTTGGAAGCAAGGCCCCTGCCCCACTTGTCTGGCCATGTTCGATCGGTCACCAGTTTCAAATATGTGCATAGCAATGGTTAACGTTACCAGAAAGAAACAGAAATTGGTAATGATGGTGATTGATAGATGTTATAGTAGCTGTAAGCTTGGAAGTAGTTCAAATCCAGTGACACTAATGATGTCCCTCGGCATATAGTGTTATAGTGTTGCACTGATGTCACGGTAGAAGTGGTAGTTGAAGTAGCAGTAGAAGTGGTAGTTGTTGTAGAAGTAGTAATAATAGTAGTAATAGTGGTAATGGTGGCTGTAACGATATTTATCGTAGTAGGAATAGTAGTAGGACTAGTAGTAGTTGCAGTAGTATTATGGATCCGTTTGGCTAAAAAGTGGACCGATGTGATGAATTGCAATCCTAACTCAAAAACTACTACCAAACATATAATACTAAACGAAACGCTGACGCAAATCCAAGCATCAGACCAACTCCTGTGATTTTTTTTAGCAGAGGTATGTCCTAAAATAAAACAGTTGTTTCACAAAACTATCATTAAAATATTTTACAGCTCAATATTTGTTACGAGAGAGTGCAAAAGGACAGCCAGGAGTGTGTGAGAACGGATGGAGACAGCACGAACTAAAATGAATCAGTAACTTTGTCGGCACTTGTGCACGTGCTTCGCGTACACCTGGCAGTTCATGGGTCTGCTTTGAGCCAAACAGGCATATAGTATTGAGTGGTAGTGTTAGTGTAAGTGTTGAGTGTTGGTGTTAGTGTTGGTGTTGAGTATGTTAGTGTTAGTGTAAGTGTTAGTGTTAGTGTTAGTGTAAGTGTTAGTGTTGAGTGTTAAGTGTTGGTACTGAGGAGTGTTAGTGTTAGTGTAAATGTTGAGTGTTGAGTGTAAGTGTTAGTGTAAAGTGTTAGTGTAAGTGTAAAAAGTGTTAGTGTTAGTGTTAGTAGTCATGAGTGTTCATAGTGGAATTAGAAGTTATAGTTTAAAAGCATCTGAACAATTACTAATGGTAGTGGTAGTATTAGTTGTAGCAGCAGCAGTAGCCCAATAGTAGTAGTAGAAGCAGTAGTAGAAGCTACTAGTACCCAGTAGCCGTGTGGCAGTATTTACAGGAGTTGTGTGGAGATGTACTAGTGGCAATAGTTAGAAGCTGTGGTATGAGAAAGTGATAGGACTAGTAGCAGTAGTGGTAGTAGTAGTTGTAGCAGCAGCAGCAGTAGTAATAGTAGTAGTAGAAGCAGTAGTAAGGCTACTAGTACCATTAGCCGTGGCAGTATTAACAGGAGTTGTGTGGAGTGTACTAGGTGGCAATGGTTAAGCTAGTATGAAAATTGATGGGACTATTGGCAGTGGTGGTGGTAGTAGTTGTAATATGAACTTTAGTAATATAGCATACTAGGTGTTAATATATAGCGTTACTACTGCTAAGTAGTAGTGAGTAAGAGCAGCAGTAGTAGTAGGTATAGTATGGTAGTAGTGAAGTAGGTATAGTAGTAGTATAGTGAGTAGTAGTAGTAGTATGGTGGTATGGTAGTGAGTAGCGGTATGGTGGAAGTGGTAGAGTATAGTAGCAGTGGTATGAGTAGGAAGTAGTAGTAGTAGTAAAGTGGCAGTAGTAGTAATTATGGTAGTGGTAGTGATGTGGTTTACTAGTAGTGAGTAATATATAGTAGTAATTGTGATGTGTGTGTGATAGTAGTAGTAGCTAGTTAGTATGGTAGTAGAGTAGTGGTAGTAGCAGTGGTAATGGTATGGTAGCAGTAGTAGTGAGTATAGTATTGAGTAGTAGTGCTAGTAGTATACTAGCAGTAGTCGTGCTATAGTATTAGAAGTATTATGGTAGCAGTAATTGGTATTATAGAAGCGATAGTAGTATTATAGTATTGGTAGTGGTGGTAGAGTAGTAGTGGTATAGTAGCAGTGGTAGTAGTATAGTGTAGTAGTGAGTATAGTGGCAGTGGTGGTGAGTATGGTGGTGTAGTAGTAGAAGAAACGGTAGTGAGTAGTATATTAGCAGTGGTAACTGAGAACAGTGATAGTAGTAGTATATTAGCAGTAATATTAGTAAAAGTATGAAGTAGTGAGCCTAGTAGTAGTATTAGTAGTAGCAGTAGTAGTAGTATAGTAGTAGTAGTATAGTAGCAGTAGTAATTATAGTAGTGAGTATAATTGCTTATTAGTAGTGAGTATAGTAGTAGTGTAGTGGCATTAGTAGTAATATAGTAGCAGTAGTAGTAGTATAGTGGCAGTGAGTAGTAGTAGTAGTTTACTGATGAAGTAGTGAGTATAGTAGTAGTAGTAGTGTAGTAGTAGTAGTAGTAGCAGTGAGTAATAGTATAGTAGCATTAGTGAGTAGTATAGTAGTAGTAGTGGTATGGTAGCAGTAGTGAGCAAATTATAGTAGTGGTATAGTAGCAGTGAGTAGTGGTATAATTGTATTAGTAGTGAGTGTAATTGTGATGGTAGTGAGTAGTAGTATGTGTTAGCTGTGGTGGTGGGAATAGTGGTGGTGTGATATTAGGAAGCAGTAGTAGTGAGTATATTGGCAGAGTAATGAATTATAAACTAAGTATTAGCAGTAGTGGTAGTGGGGTATAGTGAGAGTGAGTAGTGGTGTGGTAGCAGTAGTAGTAGTATAGTAGTAGTATAGTAGCAGTAGTGAGTAGTAATATAGTAGTATTGGTATGGCAAGTAGTAGTAGTATAGTAGCAGTGAGTAGTAGTATCTTGTGATAGTAGTGAGTATGAAAGTAGCAGTGAGTAATTAGTAGTAGCACTAGATTGGTGAAGTAGTGAGTAGTAGGGGAGATCGTTGTGGTGAGTTGGTAGGAGTGGTTGTAGTGGTAGCAGCAGTAGTAGTTCAGTAGTGTGTAGTATAAAGAAATGGCAGTAGTAGCAAGTAGTAGTAGTAGTACTGGTGAGAGATCTTAGCACTAACAGTACCAGTGGTAGAGCTAGAAGTAGTTATAATAATTAGTAATAGTTGAAGTAGTAGAACAATTAAGGTGAAGTGATACTAGTAGTAATGGTAGTGGCAGTGGTGTGTGGTGGTATAAGTAGATGCCATGTGAAGTAGTATTAAGTATCAGTCGTAGTATTTCTAGCAGTAGTATCTGTAGTAGTAGTTATAGTAATAGAAACTTAGCAGTAGTAGCAACAATGGGGTGGGTGGGGTTTTCATCATCATATAAAAAAATATAAATGAATTATAAATAATGCTGAAGTATTGTCTCAATTTATTAGTATGTAAATACTAATGTAAGTAGTAATAATTAAAAAATACTTAATGTAGTGATAATTGAGTAGTAGTAGTAGTAGCAATATGGTAGTAAATGAAGTAGTAAAAGTAGTAGTAAAAGGTAGTAGAAGTGGTGATGGTATGGTCTTAGTAGAGGTAATAGTAGTAGTAGTAGCATAAAATAGTCGTAGTAGTAGTAGTAGTAGTGATGGTAGTATTAGCAGAAATAGTCACAGTAGTAGTAGTAGTAGTAGAGTTGGTGGTAGTGAGTCATAGTAATGAAGTAGTAGTAGTAGTAGAGGTAGTAGCAGTGCTTGGTGGTGGTAGTTTTGGTAGTGGTAGTAGTAGTAGTAAAGACAGTAGTAGACGTAGTAGTGGTGTAGTAGTGAGAGAAGTAGTACTAGTAGAGAGTTTAATTAGTAGTAGTAGTAGTTGTAGTAGTAGTATAAAAGTAGTAGTAGTAGTTGTAGTAGTATAAAAATAGTAGTACTAGTAAGTTTAGTACTAGTAGTAGTAGTTGTTGTAGTAAATAAAGATTCATATAAAGCCACCAATAAATAAATACCAATAATATAGTAATTAATTAAATGCTCATATAATAATATAATAATAATATCAATCATAATTCGGGTGATCTCCCGTAAATGCATGCAAATACTGTCAGACATTATGCTGTGCTGTAAAATTCTTTCTCTTAATAAAATATGCTATCAAACTCTATCATATGTAAATATCAATCATGCATAATTCATATAATAATGAATTCGTAATAGTAAATAAATATGTAAAAAATAAAAATATATATATATATATATAAATAAATAGTAGTAAATGAAGTAATAAAAGAATGGTAAAGTAAGTGAAATAAATGCTTAATCAAAGTAAATAATGCCTAATAAATAATAAATGGTAAATAGTAAAAATAAAAATAAATAAAATGCTAAATAAATTAATTATAGTAAAGTAGTAATGGTAAAATAAAGTAATGGTAATTGAAATAAATGTAAGTATTAGTAAAGTAGAAATTAGTAAGTAAATACATAAAATGGTAAAAAATTAAAGTAAAGTAAGTAGTAATGTAGTAAGTAATAATAGTAAATAGTAATTATGAAATGAAGTAATTAAGTATAATGTAGTAATATGTAAGTAGAAGTAGTACAAATGAAATAAAAGTAAAGTAAATGAAATAGTAAATAGTTATGAAAGTAAAGTAATAGAAGTAGTAAGTAAAAATGGTAAATGAAGTAGTAGTGAAAGTAGTAGTAATGAAATGAAATAGTGAAGTAGTAATGTAATTATGCTTGATAGTGAGTAATTAAGTAAGTAGTAGTAGTGAAAAGTAGTTGTAGTAGTAGTAGTAAGTGAAAAGTAGTAGTAATGTGAAATAGAAGTAGTAGTTAATGAAGTAGTAGTAGCAGTGAAGTAGTAGTAAAAGTAAGTGAAAAATTAGAAATGAAATTAAAGAAATTAAAAAGCAGTGGTGATGGTTTGCTTGAGTCTTGAAGTAGCTGCTTGAAAGTAGTAATTAGTAGTAACAAATATATAGGAGTATTAAGTAGTTAATCATGTGTAGTAGTAGTTATTGTGAAATTAATTAGTAACAGTGTTGAGGTTTGGTGTGAGTAGTAATATTAATTGAGGTAGAAAAATGCTTAGTAGTAGTTGTGGTGTGCTTAGTAGTAGTGTTTAAATGTATTCACCTGTAATGGTCTTAGAAATAATGTAAATGGTATTAATTGGTGGTAGCAGTAGTAGTGGTGGTGAGTAGTTATTTACTATTAATAGGTGTGGGGAGTGGTGAGTAGTATGGCAGTAGTAAAGTAGAAGTAGTAGTGAGGAGCAGTGTGATGGTAGTGTTGAGTAGTGAGTAGTAGTAGTAGTAGTAGTAGTAATTAGTAGTAGTAGTAGTGAGTATAAAAGTAGCAGTAGTAGTAATTGGTGGCGGTGGCAGTAACTGACTTGATGGTTGTTCTAGAGTGGTAATGGTGGTGAGTATAATGTGATTAGAGTAGTGGTAGTAGTGAGGTGAGTAGTGGCAGTAGTATAGTAGCAGTGAGTAGTGGGGTAGTAATTGATGGTATGGTGGTAGTAATAGTAGTAGTGGTGAGTGACAGTGAGTAGTAGCAGTGTAGCAGTGGCAGTAGTAGTGGCAGTAGTAGTGGTGGTAGTAATTAATTAGTGAGTGGTAATTAGAAAGAGTAGTAATGAGTAGAAAGTGTATTAATGGTTGTGAGTAAGAAAAAAAGTGTAGTAGTAGTGGTGTGGCAGTGAGTAGTAGCAGATAGCAGCAGTGGTTGTTCTAGAAGTAGTAATAAAGTAGTGGTAGTAGCAGTGAGTAGTAGTGTTGTGGATTGTACTAGTAGAGTGCAGTGTTGAGTGGTGCAGTGATCCTCGTCATAGCAGTAATAAAATGAAAGTAGTAGTCAGACAGTGTTGATGGTAGTGGTGGTAGTGAAGTAGTAAAGAAGTAGTAGTAGTAAGTAATAGTAGAAGCAATGTGTAGATTACAGTAGAAATTTAGTACCACCAGTACAAGTGTGAGAGCCTAGTAAGTAGTTATAATAACAGTAATAGTTGTAGTAGTAAGAGTCACGATAATTTCTCAGTGGAGGAGTGATAATTTTTTAAAATAATAAAGTGAGTAGCAGTGGTGAGTGAGGCATAAAGTAAAATTATTAAAGTAAGTAAATGAGTATCAGTCATGTGGTCCTAGAAGTAAAGAAGTAGTAAGAAGTAGTAGTAGTAGTAAGTAGTAGTATAGTAGTAAGTAGTAGTAAATGAGTATGAAGTAAGTAGTGTGAAGTAGTATAAGTAACAGTAGTAGTAAGTAGTAAGTAGTAGTAAAATGTAAAATAGTTATAATAAAAGCAACAGTAGTAGCATCAAGTAGAAATGCTTTCAGTAATTAATTGCTTATAATAGCAGTAAGAAGTGGTAGTAGTAAGTAGTAAGTGGTTAAGTAAAGCAACAGTAAGTAGCAGTAGTACAATGGAGTGGTAGTGCTTGATAGAATGGTGGTGACAGTAATTAAGTAAATGGCAGTATGAAGTACTTGAAATAGTAGTAGAAGAAGTAGTGGTAGAGTATAGTGCAATTAGAAGTGGTGGTGGTAGTAGTAGTAGTAGTATGCTTGAGTAAATGAAGTAAATGGGAGTGAAGTAGTAGTAAGTGAAAAAGTAGTAAGTGAGTGGTTTGTGTGAAGTAATGCTGAAGTAGTGTGAAGTAATGCTTAATTACTGTTTAATGCTTTGTGTTGTGAAGTAGCAGTAGTGAAGTAGAAGTAATTAAATTAGGAGTGAAGTGGTGAGTAATTGTGCTTGATTAGGTCAACAGTAATGTGCTTTTTGACAGTGAAGTAATTAAATGTAGTTAGGTGAGTAGTGGCAGTAGTGTTGAAGTAATTAGGAGTAATTATAAAGTAGCAGTGAAGTGAGAGTAGAAGTGGTGGTGGTGTGAAGTAGAAGTGAAGTAGTGAGTATGAAGTAGCAGAGGATGGTGGTAGTGAGTGAGTGGTATAGGTAGTGGTGCAGCAGTGAAGTAGTGGTGTGGGATTAGGTGTGAAGTGGCAGTATAGTGAAAGTAGGTAGGTGGTGTGGAATTACTAATTATTAAATGTAATTAGTATAATTAACAGTGGCAGTGAGTATAGTAGAAGTAGTGAGTAGTGAGTGAGTAGAGAGTTGTGGTGAGTATAGAGAGCAGTGATGAAATTAAGTAGTGAGTAGTAGTAGTAGTGTGAGTAGAATTGGCAGTGGTGGTATTGGTATAATTGAGTAATGGTGAGTGAGTGGTGGTGGTGAGTAGTAATGAGAGTAGAATTAATTGGTGAGTATAGTAGTAGTAGTGGCAGAGTAGTAGTGAGTAGTGTGATGAAATGAGTAGGTATAGTGGCTGTATTAGTAGCAATTGGGGACAGTATGTTGGTGAGTAGAAGTGCAGTGTGATGATGGTGAAACAGTGGTATTAATTAAGAGTAGTGAGTGAGAGTGAGTGAGTGAGTAGTGGTAATGGTAGTTAGGTAATGGAAACGGTAGGTGGCAGTGAGGTATGGTGGCAGTGATGATTGAGAGAGTGGTGATGGTATATTAGCAGTGGGGAGTAGTGAGTGATGTGTGGTTTGTGAAGTGAGTAATTAAGTGGCAATTAATTAGTGAGTAGTGGTAGGGGTTGGTATAGTATACAGTAGTAGTGAGTGGTAATTTGGTATGTGGTAGTAATTTATGGAGAGTAATTATGGTAGCAGTAGTGAGAGTGGTGAGAACAATTGGTGTGGTAGTAGTATAGTAGTAACATCATGTAGTAGTGATTAGAAAGAAATGAGTGGTGATAGATGTATTATTGAAGTGAGTAGATGTAGTTGATGTAGTAGTAGTGAGTATAGTAGCAGTAGTAGTAGTAGTGGTATGGTAGCAATTAGTGAGTGAGGTATAATTAAAAGTAGTAAGTAGTAGTAGTAGTAGTAGTAGTAAGTAGTGATAGAAAAAGAATGAAATAGTAGAAAGTGTAATAGTTGTGAAGTGAGAAAAAATAGCAGTAAAGTAGTAATTGAGGTGGCATTAGTGAAGTATGTCAATGCATATGTGGTGGTTTTGTTCTAAATGTAGTAGTGGTATTAGCAGTAGTAGTAGTGAAATTAATGGATTGTACTAGTAAGGGATTCACAGTGGTAGTGGTAGTAGTCATTATAACCATTAGTAAAAGTAGAAGTAGTAGTCAGAACAGTATTTGAGTATAGGTAGTAGGCTAATTGAGTGGTAGTAGTAGTAGTAGTATGTGTAGTAGTAAGTAGTAGAAATGATATTAAAATTTTTGAGTAGAAATTTTAAGTACTACAATTATAAATTAGCAGAACTAGTAAGTAGTTAATATTGAAGTTAAGGAAATGGTAAAATTACCAATTAGGTGATAATTTTAAGTAATAATGGTGAGTAACTTGAGTAATTGGTGGAAATAAGTAGAACCAATAATTAAGTATTAGTATCGATCATGGTAGTTCTAAAGTAGTAGTAATTAAGAAGTAAGTAAGAAGTGAGAGAAGTAAGTAAAGTAGTAAAATGGAAATATAGTAGTGAAGTAGTCTCAGTAAATACAAGTAGTAGTATAAGTAACAGTAAGTAATTAGTAGTAAAGTGTGTTAAGAAATGTAAGTAGTTACTGTGACAGAGACAGCAGTAGAAACATTAGTAGCAGTGGTGTGCTTGTAGAAGTGGATGGTGGTATCCTCCTCCTCCTCTCCACTCCTCCTCTTATCGCTTCTCTCCTCCTCTCACTCTCATCTCCTCCTCCTCTCCTCCTCTCTCCTCTCCCTCTCCTCTCTCCTCCATCTCTCCTCTCCTCCATCTCTCTCCTCTCCTCCTCCTCTCTCCTCCATCTCCTCCTCTCCTCCTCTCCTCCTCCATCCTCCTCCTCCTCCTCTATCCATCTCCTCTCCTCCTCATTCCTCCTCTCTCCTCCTCCTCCTCTCTCTCTCCTCTCTCCTCCTCTCCTTCCACCTCCATCCTCTCCTCTCCATCTCCTCCCTCCTCCTCATCTCCATCTCATCTATCTCATCTCCTCCTATATATGTCCTCCTCCATCCTCCTCCTCCTCCATCTCCATCTCTCATTCTATATTCCTCTGTCATTCCTCCATTTCTATCTCTGTCCTCCTCCATTCTTCCATCTATATCCTCCTTCCTCCTCATTCTCCTTCCTCTCTGTCCTCTCCTCCTCTCCTCCTCCTCTTTCCTCTTTCCTTCTATATATATCATCTCATTTCCTCCTCTCCTCCTCTCTCCTCTCCACTCCTGTCTCCTCTCCTTTCCTCCTCCTCATCATCTGTCCTCTCCTCCTCTCTCCTCCTCTCCTCCTCATTCCTCCTCTCCTCCTCCTCCTCCTCTCCTCCTCGTCCTCTCCTCCTCCTCTCTGTCTCCATCCTCTCTCCATTCCTCCTCATTCCTCCTCTGTCCTCCTCCTCTCCTCCTCTCTGTCTCCTCCTCCTCCTCTCCTCCTCCTCTCTCTGTCTCTCCTCTCCTTTCCTCCTCCTCCTTTCATCTTCCTCCTCTCCTCCTCCTCCTCTCCTCTCCTCTCCTCCTTCTCCTCCTCCTCCTCCTCTGTCTCGTCTCACCTCCTCCTCCTCCTCCTCCTCGTCCTCTCCATCTCCTCGGCTCCTCTCCGCTCCGCTCCTATATTCCACCTCCTCCGCCTCCTCCTCTCTTCTCTCTCCTCCTCGCTCCTCTCCTCTCATCTCCTCCTCCGCTCCTCTTCCTCACCTCTTCCTCTCCTCTCATCCTCTCCTCTCCTCTCCTATCCTCACCTCTTGCTCTCCACTCCTCACCTCTCGTCTCCTCCTCTCCTCCTCCTCTTCTCTTTCTTCCTCTCCTCCTCCTCAGTCTCTCCACTCTCCTCCTCCTCTGCTCGTCTCCTCCCACCTCCTCCTCCTCCTCTCCTCCTCCTCATCCTCCTCCTCATTCTCTCATTCTCATCATAAATGTCATCCATATCTCATCATTCTTTCTTTCATGCTGCTAATATAATGTAAATGTAAAATAAGTAAATGCTAGTATAATGCTGTAATGTAAATAATAAAAAAATAGTAAGTAGTAGTAATTAAGTAAGTCTCAAAATAAATGCCTCAAATGCTTTTCAATGTAATGTCATGTAATGTAATGCTGGAGTAGTGATAGTTCATTAAATAGTATAAGTAGTAAAAAATGCTTAGTAGTTATAGTAGTAGTAGTAAAATAAAATAAGTAGTATGTCAGAGATTTAAATGCAAGTAAGTAAGTAAATGGATTGTTATGGTGTAGAAGTTAAATTAATTAAGTAGTACTAAGTAGTAGTGGTAGTGTGATGGAATTAATTAAGTATAAAGTAAATGCTTAGTAAATAACAAGTAAAGTAAAGTAGTAAGTAGTAATGGTAGAATGTTATCAAGTCATGTGGTTTAGTAGTGGATTATGGATTATTACTTATATTAAATGCTTATCAATGTAACAGTACTAATTAGTAGTAAGTAGTAAAAAATGTAGTAGTAACAGTAAATATAAATGGTAGTAAGTAAGTAAGTAATTAATTAGTAGTAATTATGTAAATGAAGTATAAATGCTTAAGTGCTGTGGTAATGAGTATGTGCTAGTAAAATTATAATGCTGATAGTAGTAGTGGTGAAAAGTAGCAGTCGTAGTATAAGTAAATATAATGCTGCTTAAGTAGTAAGTAAGTGGTATTAGTAAAATGTAAAGAGTATAGTAGTAGTATAAATGCAGTAGTAGTAATGAAAATGAAGTATAATACTTGAAAAGTAATGAAGTGAAGTAAGTAATGAAATGAAATGAATCATATAAAGTAATAGATATAATAATAATGCTTTTTTTTAAATACTTAGATAGTAAAAATGTAATGTAATGTAAATATATAAGTTAAAAGTAAGAAGTAAAGTAGTAGTTATGAAATTAAGAAAAGAGAGATGAAATGAAAAATAGAAAAATAGTAATAAGTGAAAAAGTGAAAATGAAACAGTCATGAGTAATTGAGTGAGTAGTAGTAAGTATGTGTGTCAAGTAAATAAGATAAAAGTAAACAGTAAGTGATAGTTCTTAGTCTTGTGTGTCAAAATGTGTGAAAGTCATAATAAATGTTAAATGAATGTGTAAAGTAAATGAAGTAGTATGTAATGTGAAGTAGTAAAAGTGTGAATGAATCATGTTTTAATTAGAAATGAATTTAAAATAAGATTTAAGTAAGAATGTAAATAGTAAGTAAAGTCATGCTGTAGTTATGGTAAATGCTGTGTAAATAAAGTAAAGTATGCATAGTAAGTAGTTATGGTGCTTAAGTGGTCCTGAAGTGGTAGTAAATAATGTGTGTAACAAGGTGGATTTAGTGAGTGGTAGATGCTGTGTGAAATGCTGGAAGATGTGTGTGGACTAAAGTGTGGTAAGTGGTGGTGGTGATGAAGTGGTGGTGGGTTAGTGGTGAAGCAGTGTGGGTGTCAGTCATGTGAATGTAGTTCTCGTGAAGCTGTAGTAAGTAAAGTGGTGATGGTGAAGTGGTCAGTGGTGGTGGTGGTAAGTAAGAAGTAGCAGCAGTGGCAGTGGTAGTGAGTAGTGGAGGTAGTGGTAGTAGTGGTGAGTGCTAGCAGTGAAGTAACAGTAGTAGTAATTAAAATTAGTGATAGTACCAGTGGAGGTGGTTGTGCAAAAGTAGTAATGTAGTTGGTGGTAACAGTAGTAGTAGTAGTAGAATAAGGTAGCAATGTAGTTATAGTGTGAGTAGCAGTAGTAGTAAAGAAGTAGGTAAGTGAAGTAGCAGTGGAATAGTTGTGCCTAAATTGTATGTGCAGTGTGTAGGTGGTAATGTGGCAGTAGGAAAATGAAGTAGTAAGTATGCTTAGCACTGTTGATGTGGTGGTGTTGGTGAAATTGGTGGTAGTAGTGATAATGGTGGTAGAAAAGGTAATTGAGTGAAGAAATTAGCAGTGGTAGTGGTGGTTGGCGGTGGTGGTAATTCCTTGGCATTGGTGGTTACTTGAGAGTAGTGATAGTGGTAGTGGTGTTGATGGCAGTGGTAGTATTGGTAGTGGTTGTAGTGGTAATGGGTGCAGTGGTAGAAGTGAGTAGTGATGAGGTGGTAATTGGTGGTGGTGTGGGAACGGTATTGGTGGTAGTGGTGGTGGTAGTAGTGGTAATGGTGGTAGCGGTATCGGCGGGGTAGGGAAAGGAATGGTGGTGGTGTTGGTAGTTGTGCTGATGTGGGTTGCGGTGTTGAAGTGAGTAGTGGTAGTGGTGGTAGTGGTAGTGATGGTGGTAGTGGCAGTGGTAGCAGTATCAGCGGGAGTAGAAAGAATAGTGGTAGTGGTAGTGGTTGTACTAGTAATGGGTGCAGTGGTAGTAGTAGTAGTAGTAGTGGGAGGAGAGGAGGAGGATAGGTAATATTATTATTAATGATATATTCATTGAGACTGCTGATTCGATATGCCTTTGGTAGTTATTCTATTGTGTATAAGATCAACAGGAGGTGCATTGTAATCGTCATTGTTGAGAAAATCTTGTTATGGAAACCATTTGAACATTAAAATTGCACGTTATGAACCTGTCATCTTATTGAATCTACAACAGTCACGACAGTGATTATCTCGAATTAGTAGTACGTGCACACACTGAACTCTCTTGCGTTAACTAACACAACCGAGTTACTACAATATGGCTCGGTCTGTCACATCGGGATGCAAATCATTGGAAATAGTTGATCAATGTCCAACATGTGTAGCAATGTTCAGGCAAAGGAAGAGGCATTCTGGGGTATTGAAATATACTCAGCAGCAAAACAATCGTCAGTGCAATTCAAAATTAGATAAAACGATAGTCATTACAAAATGGATATAATAAGCGGATCAAAAGCTTGTTATTTTGGTGTACAATATCCTGACACATCAATGAATAACTCAGCACAAATCCAAGACATTACATGATCGTTTGCAGTCATTCAGACTCTTGACTTCAGTATCTAGTGTGACCACCACGAAATTGTAGCAATAACTGCAACACAGCGTCCTCATAAGTGCAATCGATTGATGAAGACCATTGACACCTGGAACCACCTCTGACAAAAGGCCTGAAAAGCGCAATAAATCGGCTGTGTTCGGCCGGTATTATTCAGTCTCCTCTAATTCACCCAAAGATGTTCAATTGAAGGTTTAAATCAGGGGACTAAGGGCTGGCCACTGCATAAATGTTGACACCGTTATGCTGTAGGAAGTCCCGTGTAGCTCTATCCAGTATGGAGCCCGGATGTTATCATGCACAAGAGAAAATGTTGGTGACCTGATGACGTGCGAAATGTATGACGGTAAGGGTCACAAGAGTTTGGTCGATGTAGCGCACCGCTGTGATACCGCCTCCTCTCCCTGGACCAAGGTTCTAGAACACCACAAAACCCTCCTTAGTTCAGGCCAATCCACCTGCATGATGCTTGCACCTCCCATGAGTCTCTTTCCATAACACATTGCTCTGAAGTAACGCTGGCCACGTCGTCCATATTCTTATTCTGCCATCTCTGCAGTTGATACGCGGTACCGACTCTGAACAAGAACAGTTCTCAAAACGCACCATATCGCCAGTTTTTGGTGTTTATTAGGGCAAATCGTGAACGTTCATGACGAGGAGGTGAGGATGGTTCCACGGTAAGGTCTACGGCAATGGAGGTTCCCCACTGTTAAGACGTCGGCGTACTGTTTCAGTACTGATTGGTCTTCCGTGTGTTCCCACTGCCTGGCGTGCTTGTTTGGATGCATGCAGAAGAGTTCTGTACATGCTGTCACACAACATGGCGGTCTTGTCGACTTGTGCTCGCCGCGGTCTTAACCCGGTGGGGCGTTTGTGGTGTTGGTGGCGGAAACATTGCTGCAGCCTGTAGATGGTCGAACGTTGACCTGGAAGTGATTGGCAACGGCGGTGCGGTGTGGCCAGCTTCAAGTCCTGGCGCGCCTGGTTCTGTCGTGAGTCGCGGCATCTCTTTGACGTTGTAATGCGAATGTTTCAACCAGTTTGGGGTGCATTTTTATGGGCTGGTCATGGAGAACACCCGTGCCATCTCGGATCGGGTTGCGTTTTGGGCAAAACTAGGTTCGCTCTGAAATTAGGGAATGGCTTTGTCAGGTAAGGTTGAAGATGTTGTCAGAAAATATGCAATCCAGAAACATATTAAATGAGTTTGCGGTTATCCGTTTCTGCGAAGGGAAAATTCAAAGTCACGTTTCTTTTTGTGCTTGGTATGCAGCCTGAAGCGGCATGTATGTGATGGGGGCCGTGGGGGTGGCTCTACTGGTGTAGGACCGGAGTTCAGATTCAGCGCATGGGTACAATGGGTGTAGTCCATTTCTGGTGTCCCCGCTGTGACTTGCCTGCACCGGAATATTGCTCTAAGCGGCGTAAACTCAAATCACTCACTGATATAGAAAATATTACATACACAGCATTCTGGGCGCACGCAGCCAATCATACGTGATATAACACTTCTAACACAGGGCTCACAACTTCATCATGTACATGGAGTGCAACATACGGTAGATGGATGATGATATGACATCATTAAAGGGTTTATTCTCTTAGAGTTGGAAACTTATGCCAGACATAGTCGCGAAATAATTATCTTTGTAGAGAGTTCAACAAGCGTAGAAAAATCTGTTGCCATTTGAGAACTAGAAACGCAGATCAAGGAAGGTAGACTCTATAAGTGACGTTTCATGGTACATTCTGTGAAAACGAGCTTCTCCCGTTACCGCTGCGGATCACACAATATGGTGTGTGTGCGTGTGTGCGATGCGATGCGTGCGTGGGGAAAGTCGAGGACGCTGCTTGTTGGAGAGTTTATGCCATTACCTTGTATGGCCCATTGGAAGGATAGCCATTAGATATGGAGTCGAAACTTGCTTGGTGCTAAAGTAGATTGCTGATTGTTGCATCTGGGACCCTCTAAATCGTGCCAGGAAATTTCTGGAAAGAATGACCACTTTTAATTTAAATTTCGCCATGTTCCTTACCTTGACTAAATAGAACACGTAATGGTGTCGGCTCATCTTCAGGAGAGGTGATTTTCACATCTGTATATCTCAGATTTCTATCTCAACACGAACATTCAAATCTCCCAAAATAAACATATCACAACCAGTTTCTTAGGTACGGTTATCAAGTAACTGGTAACAAGCACATGTTTGAATTGCCTTATAGTATTAGGACGACAGCACTTTTGTGGGAACATACAGCCAACAACAACTTACCAAGCCCAGTATTCAATATGCTTGTCGAACCAGACATTACATATGTGTACGTATACATGAGAAAAACATCTCGAGGTTTTGCTCACAAAAACGTAAACAAATCCATGAAATTGCTTTACAGAAGCACAAACTTAATATAAGATAACTCAGGTATGTTGATATGTATCCACAAAAGTCTCACAAATATCAACTTTAAAGTTATGTACTGTCGGGGCATATACCTTGCAGACCATAAATGTTTCCATGAAATGAACTTAATACGAGTAAGGAAACCTCATAAAGGCTATTTGCATATTTTCGAAACTTCAACAGATATGAATTTGATCACAGGTCAGGATTCACCCAGCGATGCCCTTTATGTTGGGAGCGTCACGTGAATGGAGTCGACCACGCCTAACAGCCTTAGTGAATGTTCTGTTAAGGGAGGGTTTTCGTCGAGACGTGGTCCCCGGCTATTATCAAATCGGTTGTGTTCTCCAGTCGTCCATTCTTGAAATATCGTCTGTTCGGTCGTTTGTGTCAGTGTTCATTTATCATATTGCCTTTGTGAGGTCATTAGAACGTCAGTAGTTTTCCAGTTCTGATGTGAACAGAAGAACATCCCTAGATAAGCTGGGAGTCCATGCAGGGAAGCCAGCGTATAATTAATGGTCCTGTTATTGTTGATCTGCCAGAAGTTGAAATTTGGCAATCTATGGCTGTATTTTATGTTGTCTTGTCATTTATTGTTAAAATGTTTTAGGAGTTAATTACTAGTTTTAAATATACAAGCTGTGTGATAATGTGGTTGTTTATTGTCCTTCGTTGACTGCTGTATAAGTACCTTTAATCATTATGAATCTATAACGATATAGTCACGATATGGCTGAAATACTGCCGATGTGACTTAAATTATAACTCATGTAGCTATTCTGGCGAAATTAACATTAAGGTGGAGTGGTCGGTGGTTGTCATGTTTTGGCACCTTCACGGTGAGGCACGTAGATTGTGCGACCTCAACTGATTGCGATGCGAGAGTGTTGATTAAGAAAATGTGGCACTGTTCTATTTTACGGGTCTGTTATAATTCATGCTGGTTTCCGGTAAGGTTTATAGAACATCACACGTTGTCTTTAGGGCTGATGTTCTGATGTCTGCTTTGTTGTAGATGATCTTCAGTTTGTCGAATTTTTGTTGATATTCTCTCAATATCAGCGTACAAAGAGGCCTTGCAGATTTTTCTATTTTCTAATGTTCTTCAGGGGTAACACGTGAACACATTTACTTCATCTGTGTTTTAACCGAATTCATTTCCTTTGGAATTGAGTATATGAAGTCTTTATCTCATCAAGAATAGCAGATTAACATCATTTACCCTAGCGATGGGACCTGGATTTTACTCACTATCGTTTGACTAAATCCTACACTGGAAACAGAACTTCTGCTCAATGGTAGGATTTACATCGAAAACATGGTTTCCGTTGGGCACATAAAACGTGCCTTTGGTGAGTCACGTGGGTGCGAATAAAGAACTTGTGACAAGCTTTTGTCATTTTCTCCTAGCCTGTT